>NW_028142119.1:0-67500 GCF_055691185.1 Crinia signifera
TAATGCACTTTATTTCACATTTATCACTTTTCACTTATGTTTTTAATATTTCGCTGTCCTTAATAAATGATTCAATAAACATCATGTTTTAGCCAATTCTCTGTTTCTTGGGTCACTTTATTAATGTACCTATAACATTAATCAGAACATTAATATATGCTAACCTAGATTGCCCCTTGTAGGAATACTTTATCTTTCTTTGCTTCCAAGTCTAATACATATTCCTGGGTGCGCCTCCCCCATTACCAATTGATACTTAATATAGTAATGCAGGGGTGAGATAGCTATACCAATTACAGGCCGTTCGGATTGATAGCCTCTATCTATTAACCTGTATCAGCGATATCAGATGGTCGACAGTCATCAGGTCGACATACTGCAAAGTCGACATGGGTCTAGGTCGACAGGTCATTAGGTCAACATGGTCTAGGTCGACTGGGTTTTTCACTGGATTTTTGGGGGGTTTTTTGAGCCGACATGTGCCGACAGGCGGAATTTCATGCCCTACCATCCACATTGGATTGTGTTGACCGTTTTCAGCGTCAATTTAAACCAGGTCGATCTTTTTCATATGTAGACCTTTTCACTGCCGACCAAAAGATCTAATTACTGTCGACTTAATGACCCTCACCCCTGGTCACAGCGTCTATAAACTGTTATGTAGGACAGGAGATAAGTTCCGAAAACTAAAATATCATAAATTCCCAAACGTTGGGCAAAAGAAGCAGCCTCTGTGTTTTCCTTCACATGTAGTCATACAGGTAGAGTCGGACAACAGGAATAATAGGCGCTACATGATAATGTATTTATAGCATTCCTCCGAAAAGGCATTTGATCGCCTTAACTGGCAATATATGCGGGAAGTTCTGTCCCGTTTCGGCTTCAGGGACCGCATACTATCATCAATCATGTCACTATAGAGCTCCCCCTCGGCCCGAGTGTTCAGCAATGGCTTTCTTTCCTCCCCTTTTAACATCACCAATGGCACAAGGCAGGGCTGCCCGCTTTCACCCCTAATATTTGTCCTCTCCATTGAACCATTAGCCACGGCCATCCGCAAAAACCCTAATATTCCTGGTCTCCAGGTGGGCCCCAACAAGCATAAACTAAGCCTCTTCGCGGATGACGTGTTACTATTCGTGACAGACCCCATCCATACGCTCCCACACGTCCACGAGATACTAACCGCATACAGTGCCGCATCTTACTATAAACTCAATACATCCAAGACTGATGCATTGCCGATCAACCTTACAGACCATCTCCCCCTACTGAAAACCACTTACACCTACAACTGGCAAACTACCTCCATAAAGTACTTAGGTATCCACATCCCCCCTAACATGGCGTCAGTATTTGATGTTAACCTCTCCCCCCTCCTAGCTTCCCTTACATCATTATCCAGATCTTGGTTGGCCTACGAAATCTCATGGATGGGTAGGATGGCAGCATTTAAAATGTCGCTCCTGCCCAAACTAATGTACCTGTTCCGCACTATCCCCTATGTTTTCCCTAAAAAATCCCTACAACAGGCCACCTCTATTCTGACAAAATATATTTGGGCATCCAAACCCCCCGCTATGGCCCGCTCCAAAATGACAATCCCAAGAGCTTATGGAGGTCTCGATCTCCCAGACCTATCCCAATATCAGGTAGCCTGCCTACTTGCCCCATCCAAACACTATTTTGAAAGCCCTACCCATAGGGCCTGGGTAGACATTGAACAATGTCACTCCCCCGATATCCCTCTTAACGACCTCCTTAAGATCCCAAAACACATCAGGCCCTCACTACCTTCCCTTCTTCCAACAACGACCGCTACCTTATATGCATGGGACCAACTACTGTCCGTTTTGCGCGCCTCTACCTCCCTTATCACTACCCTCCCTATCACCACCGTGGCGAGACTAATCCCCAACCTTAACCTCACCCTTTGGAAACAAAGTGGGATCGCAGCTCTGGGAGATATAGTCGACGCCAACTCAATCCGACCTTTCCCCTACCTCCAAGAAACATACTCCCTCCCCCCCCACGAGTACCTCCACTATCTCCAGGTGGCACACTGGTGGAACTTCCACTTCTCCAACCGCCCCACTATAGATCCCCGCCACCAGACGATCCTCTCCCGACCCTCCCAGACACTCTCCAGAGGGGATATCTCCTTCTGGTACGACTCACTCATAACCCCCGCGGAGTTCACTAAATCTCCTGCCCATAAAAAATGGGAAACTGATTTGGGCATCCAGCTCTCCGGACCTCAATGGCATAAGATATTCCTATCCTCTTACACAATGTCCCGCTGTCTTAATCACTCGGAGATGCACATCAAATTGATAAATCGCCTCTACCTTACCCCAGATCGCCTCCACACCTTTTGGCCAACGTGCTCCAATATGTGCTGGCGACAATGCGGGAATATAGGTACCATTTACCATATTTTTTGGTCTTGCCACAAGCTCAGAGCATATTGGGGAGAAGTTTTTGAACTCATCTCGGAAGTGATCCAACTAACCCTTGCCCCTGACTCACTCCTAGCTTTATTCCATGTATACCCACAGGATCTCCCGATTGGGACAACATATGTCCTCGGACACATCCTCATAGCGGCAAGAGCAAACCTAGCTCAACAATGGAAGCAGCCCTCCCCCCCCCCCTCTTCTCCAGGTTATACTAAAAACAAACCACCATTTCCTCATGGAAACCGGTTTCCAGCCCCACTCCCTTAATCCCACCTCGCCACACTCTAAATGGGCTCCCTGGCACTCATATATGTCTGCAAGAGAGGGTACTAGAGTCCCCTCCTCAGCCACGTCTGGACAAACAACCATGTTTAGCCTGAATGAGACCCCAGAGTCTGACCCAGACCCCCCCTCACCCCACACCCCGGTCTAACTGATGCTCTCCTACCTTAGACTAACCCTATAACTGAATTGTATCTGTATGCCTGTGTTCAGTTCGCTCTGCGTAGCGTTCTAATATGTCTGTTATGGTCATGTACAAAACTCTGTAGGCAAATTATAACTGTCTTATATTGTTCTCACCCACGATTGCAGTCCCCCCCCCCCCCCAATGTTTCCCCCCTTTTTTCATTTCTGTACCCCATATATAAATTTGTGTCAATAAAAATTTGTTGATGGAAAAAAAAAAGGGTATACGTATAAAAAGATAACTGCGTGCGGCCCCTAATTGGAGCCGTACTGGGCAAAAGTCAAAGTGCATATGCTGGGTGAGGTGCAAACCCTATGGCGTGAGTGGTTTAAATACAGGGAGAAATACTGAGTCCCTGCTGGGTATCTATAATAAGCAAAAACAGCCCTGTGTGGGGTGATGCAGCCAGCATCACTGTATGCGCATAGCACCAGAAGCCAGAAATTGCAACAACAGAATGCCAGCATCTTGTATATTATATGTTATCCTGGTGTGTCACCTGGACACCGATAAGGCTGGGGGACTGGTGTCACACAGTGGGATGACAAGTACCTTTAACAAGGGGGAGAGAAAAGGAAGAAGGAAGACATGATTGTGTGTTAGTGGACCAAAATGGTTACAAAAAATGATGTAGGCCAAGTGTGTCATTAAGGCCTTTAGGGTGTAGTGTGTCCATTTTGTAAATCCACTTGGACTCAAGCTGCAGAAGCTGTTTGGAACGGTTGCCACCCCGTATGTGTGCCGGCACGTGGTCTATGATCTTATATTTGATCATTGCCATGTTTGGCCTTGGCGAAATTCCTGGTCACTGGTTGCTCCCCTGAGCCAGAATGAAGGGCTGCCCGTATGGCACAATCGGTCTTGCCGATGTAATGTATTCCACATGGACAATAAATGATGTAGATAACAAATTTAGTCGTGCACGTGAGGGGCCATCTGATTTAAATTTTTTTTACCCGTATAGAGATGTGCAACTTCGGTGCAAGCTGTCATGAAGCTGCATGTTGTGCAGCCTAGGCACCGGTAACAGCCCATTCTGGTGGGTCTGATTTGTCTAGAAGGGGTGTCAAAATTTGTAATCTCGGTCTTGACCAATAGGTCCTTCAAGTTTGGGCCGCGCTTGTAGCTCGGCATCAGCTTGGTGTCTTTGAACACCGGTAGTTTGGGATCCGAACGCACAATTTCCCACCAGTTTTTTACTCTGCTGGTGGTTTCTCGGCTGGCAGAGCTAAAGTCATTAACCCATGGAATACATGGCTTTATGACTTTAGGTGTTGCACCTGTGATAAGAGTGGTGCGCTCACACGCCAGAGCCCTGGCCTTGGCTTTAAGTAGGCCCTGTCTGGGGTAGCCTCTGTCCTCGAACTTCTGCTGCATGATGTCCAGTTGGTGATGGGTTTCAGAGTCGGTATCAGTGATCCTGCATACTCTCAAAAACTGAGTATGGGAGACTCTCCACCGTGTTGCGTGGGTGCGAGCTGTTGTGTCTAAGTATAGTATTGCGATCTGTCGGTTTGACATACAAAGAAGTGTGTGTATATCCCAAAAATACAAATGTGTAAAAAATAGGCGTATTTCTGCCTACGAATACACCTATTTTTTACGAATCCATTTTGGTACATTTCCCCCGATGTATACATAGTATATATATACACGCTATACTGCTGTTCTGTTCTCAAAGACAACATGAAGCATATATATCACTTGTGGAGCCGATATTTATGGTACAACACGCCCCTGTAATTCTCACATTCATAGAGATCCCACAGCACATCTCCCCCATGTGTTAGAGCCTGACATCTCCGATTTACAAACATGATCATTAGCGATCAGTTTGACCATGTTATTATTGTATACAGAGATCCATATGTAACACAACCGTCCGGATCCCTGTGTTAACACCATACAATTGTCACGCTAGATGCGGTGACATCTTCTTCACATCACTTCTTAAACATTGCTCGGGCAGTAGTCCCGTGGCATCTGAAATTTACACTTCAAACTTGCACCATTTTTTAACATTGTTTTACTGTTTTAATGTAGGTTATTTATGTGCCATTTATGTGTTGTTATAGGCAGAAGCCAAACCCGGATCCTGGAGCGGAGGTTGTCATACAGAAGTGGGCGATACGGTGGGGTCACCATAGCAACCCATCTACAACAGAGGGGAGCGTGATGATGCAGTGAGGCTCCGCCCACTGACATCCGCCCGCACCGGAAGCCGCACTGGACGCAACCGGGACGCTCCACGTACGGGAATGGTGAGTATGCACATGCTGTATGTATTTAAATGTTTGCTGTGTCACCCGCACGCGTTGTACACCTTGACAAAGGGGTATCCAGTCCCCGAAACGTCGGTCACCTCCAATAAACACATTGTTAAGCCCACGGAGTGCCGCTGCCTGCTTGGATAATTCCTTAGATAGATAGATACCAGAAAGAACCCCCACTGGGGGAATAAACAGCACTCACCAGTCTGTAGTTCAATGGAGGTACAACCAGGAGGTAATCCAAAGTTTATTTTCTGCAAGAGAGATCTTCTGACGTTTCGGTCCCCGCTGGTACCTTTATCAAGGCAGCCACTGTGTCAAATAGTCGCAACTTAAATCTGTGTGGGAAGGGGGATATATAGCCTTTGAGTATAAAGAAACATAAAAATATATGATACAGCCAGTACAGGATATGGCGGGTGAGCCAGTGACAGGGACTATAGAGAGGTAGGGCAGGGGGATCAGAGGCGGTCCTGCAGCGATGCATAACCCACAACAGAGAGAGCCGGCACCGGGAAGGGTGATCCCTGGAGAGGACAAGGGCCTGTGCAGTGCTGTGAGCTGCTGACCTGTAAGGAGCGGAGGCTGCGCAGCTGTGAGACCAGGAATGGCGCCAGGAGAGCCAGGCTCCTCCAAGTCCCCTACTGCTGCCACCTGCCAGAGGGAAGGGAACCGCGCTGCCCCCACTAGCTGCCAACCACAGGAGGAGCCCCAAACCCGGAGAGAACAGAATGATGTGTGCTGCCGAGGTTTCCTACATAGTGCCTGCCTGTGGAGGAGCCGAGAGGGTGAAGACTAGAACCTCATGGAAGAAGGTGCTGAGGGGGTAAATTACCTGGGAGCACACCCAGCCGGAGGATTCTCCTGAAGTTGCTCCGAAGAAGATAGAGGACGCAGCAGCTGGAGGGCCATGAGTTTGGGGTGGGGTGAGCCACCTGTGTAATTACATCGGTCACATTAGGCTCTGATATGTGGCTTTGGCGAGGGAGGAGATGGGGAGATGGAGCAGGAAGAGATGACTAGCACCGAAGGGGAGGGAGTGCAGCAGGGGCAGAAAACCCGGCATTCCATCACTGCTGATCATGTAGCATGCAGCACCGATTACAATAGGTACACAGCGCCTGCATATACTGCTCTCCATTCTCCGCACGTCTGCTCCTTCTCCACACCTCCTCAGCCCCCTCCCCTTCACTTCCCCTTCTCCTCACCCCCTCTCCTGCTCTCCCTTCTCTGCTTTTACCTCTCCCCCCTCTCCTATGCTCCCCCTCCTCCTCTCCTTCACTTTCCCTCCTCTGCTCTTGCTCTCCCTTCTCCTCTTGCTCTCCGTTCTCCTCTCCTTCCCTCCACTCCTCCTACTCCTTCCCTTAGCTCCCCCACCTCCTCCTCATCTACTCTCCATCCTCCGCTCCCTCCTCCTCTCCTCCCCCCTCTCCTCCCCCACAACCTCTCTTCAGCTTCCCTTCCTCCGCTCCTCCTCTCCTCTGCTCCTCCTTTCCTCTGCTTCCCCTCCTTTCTTCTGCTTCCAATCCTCTTCACCCCTCCCCTGCTTTCCCTTCTCCTTGTCTCCGCTCCTCTTCTCCTCAGCTACCACATCTCTTTCCCTCCTCCACTACCCCTCCTCCTCCTCCTCTCCTTTGCTTCCCTCCTGCTCACCTCATCTCCTCCGCACCCCCTCCCCTTCTCTCACTTCTCCGCTTCCCCTCTCTTCCGCTCCCCCTCCCCTCTTCTCCTGCACTTCCCCTCCTCCTCACCCCTCTCCTCTTCTCCTGCTCTCCCTTCTCCTCTACTCTGCTCCCCCTCCTCTTACTCCTCTCCCTCCTCCTCTCTTTTGCCCCACCTCCTCTTCTCTGCTCCCCTTCTCTCTCTCCTCCCCACCACTTTTCGTAGGAGGAGGAGGAGCATTTCAATCGCTGCTGATCATGTACCATGCAGCACCAATTACAAGAGGTACACAGTGCCTTCTGTGCTACTTCTCTAGATGTCCGCTTCTCTCCTCCTCCACTCCTTTGCTCCTTCTCGGATCCCCCTCCTCCACTCCTTTGCTCCTTCTTCTCTGATCCCTCTCCTCCTCTCCTCCTTCCCCTCCTCCTCTCCCCAGCTCTCCCTTTCCCCTCTTTTGCTCTCCTCACCAATTTCCCCACACTTTTCTCTCTCTGACTGCCAGTGAACCTGTGCTGGGGTACAGGAAGAGAAGACCCAGCGCCGGGGAGATGGAGCAGGAAGAGATGACTAGCACAGAAGAAGAGAAAGTGCAGCAGACCCAGTCTGCCCAGGAGCAGGGGCAACAAAATCATCGCTACCATCGCTGCTGATTGTCACAGGAGGTACCCAGCACCAGCTTGCACTGCGCTCCCTTCTCTGCACCTCCTCCATGCCTCCTCTCCTCCTCCTCTCCCCCTCTTCTTGTCTGCTCCTGCTCTCTGTTCTCCCCTCCTCCTCAGCTCCCCAACCACCTCCTCCGCTCCCCCTCCTCCTTTCCTGTTTCCCCCTCCTTTCTTTTGCTTCCAATACTCCTCACCCCCTCCCCTACTTTCCTTTCTTCTTTCCTCTCACTCCTCAGCTCCCCTTCCTCTTCTGCTTCCCCTCCTCCTCTCGCTTCCCTCCTGCTCACCTCCTATACTCCGCACCCCCTCCCCTTCTCTGCTCCTCCACTCCCCCCTCCTCTCCTTCACTTCCCCTCCTCCACACCCCCTCTCCTTTTCTCTTTCTCTCTCTCCACCCTCTCTCTCTCTCTCCACCCTCTCTCTCTCCACACTCTCTCTCTCCACCCTCTCTCTCTCCACCCTCTCTCTCTCTCCACCCTCTCTCTCTCCACCCTCTCTCTCCACCCTCTCTCTCTCTCCTCTCTTATCAAAATTATGTAGGCCAAGTGTGTCATTAAGGCCTTTAGGGTGTAGTGTGTCCATTTTGTAAATCCACTTGGACTCAAGCTGCAGAAGCTGTTTGGAACGGTTGCCACCCCGTATGTGTACCGGCACGTGGTCTATGATCTTATATTTGATCATTGCCATGTTATGTTTGGCCTTGGCGAAATGCCTGGTCACTGGTTGCTCCCCTGAGCCAGAATGAAGGGCTGCCCGTATGGCACAATCGGTCTTGCCGATGTAATGTATTCCACATGGACAATAAATGATGTAGATAACAAATTTAGTCGTGCACGTGAGGGGCCATCTGATTTAAAAAAAATTTACCCGTATAGAGATGTGCAACTTCGGTGCAAGCTGTCACGAAGCTGCACCGGTAACAGCCCATTCTGGTGGGTCTGATTTGTCTAGAAGGGGTGTCGAAATTTGTAATCTCGGTCTTGACCAATAGGTCCTTCAAGTTTGGGCCGCGCTTGTAGCTCGGCATCAGCTTGGTGTCTTTGAACACCGGTAGCTCGGGATCCGAACGCACAATTTTCCACCAGTTTTTTACTCTGCTGGTGGTTTCTCGGCTGGCAGAGCTAAAGTCATTAACCCATGGAATACATGGCTTTATGACTTTAGGTGTTGCACCTGTGATAAGAGTGATGCGCTCACACGCCAGAGCCCTGGCCTTGGCTTTAAGTAGGCCCTGTCTGGGGTAGCCTCTGTCCTCGAACTTCTGCTGCATGATGTCCAGTTGGTGATGGGTTTCAGAGTCGGTATCAGTGATCCTGCATACTCTCAAAAACTGAGTATGGGAGACTCTCCACCGTGTTGCCTGGGTGCGAGCTGTTGTGTCTAAGTATAGTATTGCGATCTGTCGGTTTAGCATACAAAGAAGTGTGTGTAAATCCCAAAAATACAAATGTGTAAAAAATAGGCGTATTTCTGCCTACGAATCCATTTTGGTACATTTCCCCCGATGTATACATAGTATATATATATACACGCTATACTGCTGTTCTGTTCTCAAAGACAACATGAAGCATATATATCACTTGTGGAGCCGATATTTATGGTACAACACGCCCCTGTAATTCTCACATTCATAGAGATCCCACAGCACATCTCCCCCATGTGTTAGAGCCTGACATCTCCGATTTACAAACATGATCATTAGCGATCAGTTTGACCATGTTATTATTGTATACAGAGATCCATATGTAACACACCCGTCCGGATCCCTGTGTTAACACCATACAATTGTCACGCTAGATGCGGTGACATCTTCTTCACATCACTTCTTAAACATTGCTCGGGCAGTAGTCCCGTGGCATCTGAAATTTACACTTCAAACTTGCACCATTTTTTAACATTGTTTTACTGTTTTAATGTAGGTTATTTATGTTCCATTTATGTGTTGTTATAGGCAGAAGCCAAACCCGGATCCTGGAGCAGAGGTTGTCATACAGAAGTGGGCGATACGGTGGGGTCACCATAGCAACCCATCTACAACAGAGGGGAGCGTGATGATGCAGTGAGGCTCCGCCCACTGACATCCGCCCGCACCGGAAGCCGCACTGGACGCAACCGGGAAGCTCCACGTACGGGAATGGTGAGTATGCACATGCTGTATGTATTTAAATGTTTGCTGTGTCACCCGCACGCGTTGTACACCTTGACAAAGGGGTATCCAGTCCCCGAAACGTCGGTCACCTCCAATAAACACATTGTTAAGCCCACGGAGTGCCGCTGCCTGCTTGGATAATTCCTTAGATAGATAGATACCAGAAAGAACCCCCACTGGGGGAATAAACAGCACTCACCAGTCTGTAGTTCAATGGAGGTACAACCAGGAGGTAATCCAAAGTTTATTTTCTGCAAGAGAGATCTTCTGACGTTTCGGTCCCCGCTGGTACCTTTATCAAGGCAGCCACTGTGTCAAATAGTCGCAACTTAAATCTGTGTGGGAAGGGGGATATATAGCCTTTGAGTATAAAGAAATATAAAAATATATGATACAGCCAGTACAGGATATGGCGGGTGAGCCAGTGACAGGGACTATAGAGAGGTAGGGCAGGGGGATCAGAGGCGGTCCTGCAGCGATGCATAACCCACAACAGAGAGAGCCGGCACCGGGAAGGGTGATCCCTGGAGAGGACAAGGGCCTGTGCAGTGCTGTGAGCTGCTAACCTGTAAGGAGCGGAGGCTGCGCAGCTGTGAGACCAGGAATGGCGCCAGGAGAGCCAGGCTCCTCCAAGTCCCCTACTGCTGCCACCTGCCAGAGGGAAGGGAACCGCGCTGCCCCCACTAGCTGCCAACCACAGGAGGAGCCCCAAACCCGGAGAGAACAGAATGATGTGTGCTGCCGAGGTGTCCTACATAGTGCCTGCCTGTGGAGGAGCCGAGAGGGTGAAGACTAGAACCTCAAGGAAGAAGGTGCTGAGGGGGTAAATTACCTGGGAGCACACCCAGCCGGAGGATTCTCCTGAAGTTGCTCCGAAGAAGATAGAGGACGCAGCAAGTGGAGACCAAGGTGCGCAGGCACCGCGGAGGACACCCGCTCTCGAGGAACCAGGACTGGAGGACATGCAAAGGACCCCTAGCTGGAGACCTGTAGAAGCCCCCTCAGTGGTGCGGAGCTGCCCCTAGAGATGCCTGCCCGAAAGTAAGTTAAGAACACGATGTAACATCAAGGACAGGAGCTGCTCAGAGGACAGGTGACAGCCCAGCGGAGGAGAGGATAGAGGAGGATCCCCAGCCTGATAGGAGCCGGGGGTGGAAGCAGAGGCCGACCCAGAACAGCACAACAGGCGGAGCAGAGGACAACCCAGCACCTCCTGCTGCAGGAGCCGAGGACACGGGACACAAGGCAGACGTCAGGCTCATGGCAGATGCTGTGCGGCTGTGGTACAGGTATATGTGCGCTGTTGTGTGTTTATGCTGGGCGTTATGGGTAATAGAGGAGGTTTCTTTTTTAGGATGTCGGTATGTGGTAGACTCGCTAGTTATAGGATGTGTAGTATGCTAGGGTTTGTGGTTATAGTGGATGTATTTGTGTATGCAGGGCACCATTTGCGGATGTACTAAAAGGATGATCACAAAAAGGGATGATCGGGATGATTGCCTGCAGTTCCTATTCGCACCACTAGATGTCACAATTTTTTTTACTTCAACTGAGAATTTGTATGTTGGACACTGGTTGTGTATCCTGGACAGTCGGTAGAATAGGTAATCAGCGCTCAGTATCATTCTGTGGAGTTTTCGTAGCTTCTTAAAAGAAGCTGTAAGCGCTGCACAGGGAGGCCAGGCAGCGTCTCCCCTGTGCACAGTGAGCTGACAGGACGCGCTTCTGTCAGCTCCTGCTGTGCTAGCAGTGTGAGGATTCACTAATGAGAATCCTCACACTGTGCCTACCTAGCTAGTGTAAAAGTTAATAAAATAATAAAAACCCTAACTAACTCTACTCCTTCAGCTGCTCCGGCAGCCCTTTAGAATAGCACCCACTCCAGTGGGCACCTAACACGAACTGAGGAGTCTGGGATGCAGTAGGGGAGGAGCCTACCCTCCAAAAGCTTTAGGATAGGTGCCTGGCTCCTGCGGACCCTCCTACATCCCAATGTGAAGCTGTGTCACCAGGACCATTGAAAGAGAAAAGTATGTGCTGCACATACTTTTTGTACTTGCTTTTCATCGCATTGTATGCACAACGCATGTACAAGGATGAATGCGATGCGTGCTATTTAAGCTCAAAATGCACGCCCGCATCGAGACGTGTATGGGCACCTTAAGTCAGAGAGAACCTGAGAATTCTGACTGGGAAGTGCAATTAACAGGTCAGATGTGGACTGCTGCTTTGAAGTTGGATATCTCCATTTCCCCAGGGCCGATTTTAAAAATTCTGGTATCCCTGGAAAAAGGGGATCCTCAGCTATCAGAGTATGGCCCTTATACACCTGGGGCCCCAGAGCAAGTGCCCATTAAGCCCATACGAAAAGACCGCCCTGGTCCCGGTTCGCTGACATCATCCGGGGGCGATTATGCTGTGTACACACGGGGGCGATAGGGGCTGAAATAGCTGGGAATATGGTTGCTGAGCGACCATATTGCCAGTGATTGGAGTGTGCACCAGCGATAAATCGCCGGGTGCGCGCTCCCGTTTTCACAAAACGGGACACTGGGCAATATGATTGCTGATATGATTGCTAGCAATATATTGCCAGCGATCATATTGCCCCGTGTGTACGCACCTTTATTCCTAACAATTTTGCTGCACCCGTCATCTTGAAACGTGCACATGTCCCTTTGTTGATGAATTTACAAGACTGCCTAATTAGAGCAATAATTGATATTTGCGTGGAGATTAATAACAGTATTACAGACACACATGCTATGACCGATAACACACACGTAACAGACTTATTTTAATTTTCTTTCTAATGCACTTTATTTCACATTTATCACTTTTCACTTATGTTTTTAATATTTCGCTGTCCTTAATAAATGATTCAATAAACATCATGTTTTAGCCAATTCTCTGTTTCTTGGGTCACTTTATTAATGTACCTATAACATTAATCAGAACATTAATATATGCTAACCTAGATTGCCCCTTGTAGGAATACTTTATCTTTCTTTGCTTCCAAGTCTAATACATATTCCTGGGTGCGCCTCCCCCATTACCAATTGATACTTAATATAGTAATGCAGGGGTGAGATAGCTATACCAATTACAGGCCGTTCGGATTGATAGCCTCTATCTATTAACCTGTATCAGCGATATCAGATGGTCGACAGTCATCAGGTCGACATACTGCAAAGTCGACATGGGTCTAGGTCGACAGGTCATTAGGTCAACATGGTCTAGGTCGACTGGGTTTTTCACTGGATTTTTGGGGGGTTTTTTGAGCCGACATGTGCCGACAGGCGGAATTTCATGCCCTACCATCCACTAGGGCAGGCGTTCCCAACCACGGTCCTCAAGGCACACCAACAGTGCAGGTTTTAGTGATATCCAGGCTTCAGCACAGATGGATTAATCCAAATCACAGGTACTAATTAAGTCACCTGTGCTCAAGCCTGGATATCATTAAAACCTGTACTGTTGGTGTGCCTTGAGGACCGTGGTTGGGAACGCCTGCACTAGGGTGTGGTGGGAGAATAACATAGAGTGCCAAGCACAGCCAGACATGCGAGGGGATGCGGTGCACTTAATCCTGTGTCCATGTTGACTGTGTCGGCATTCGGGTAAAAAAAAAGTACAAAACCCCATGTTGAGCTAGACCATTTTGACCTAATGCTTTTTTGGACCAAATGACCTGTTGACCTTGACCGATGTCGACCTTGCAGTATGTTGACCTAATGACTGTCGACAATCTTTAGGTCGACCATATGATCCTTACCTGTTTCAGCAAGGGGTGTGAGGCCAATTTCTCTCCAGGGAATGGAGAAATATCTGTGTTTAGAGCCAGACTAGAATCACGTCTGCCCGCAGACAATAGATCGGGTATCATTTTTTTATTTTTTTTTATGTATGTTTGACAAAGGCCATACACTTCACTGGAGGCGAAGATCCGCAGACGAAGGCCAGAGCATACAGCTAATTGCTGCCGATCCTACTATTAAAAAAGAAAAAGGAATGTATTGTATACACAGAACATCGAACATGCCTTCCAACTTTTACCAATAGATCAGTGGGACCTGCATGCAGCTGGCCCTGGAAAGGGGCAGGGCTATGTGCAACGGGGGCGGGACCGGGCATCGAGGCCCCGGGTTTTCCATCCTCTTTGCCAGCGTACCCAGCCCCGTCTCTCCTTGCTGCGCACGGCACCTATCCAGCAATCACCGGCTGCTCCACAAAGCAGAGCAGCCATGATCACCTCCCCTCAAGGGACATCAGGGCAGGCTCCAAATAGCGGGACCATACCACTGTAATCAGGACAGTTGGGAGGAATGCTATAAATACATTATCATGTAGCGCCTATTATTCCTGTTGTCCGACTCTACCTGTATGACTACATGTGAAGGAAAACACAGAGGCTGCTTCTTTTGCCCAACGTTTGGGAATTTATGATATTTTAGTTTTCGGAACTTGTCTCCTGTCCTACATAACAGTTTATAGACGCTGTGACCAGGGGTGAGGGTCATTAAGTCGACAGTAATTAGATCTTTTGGTCGGCAGTGAAAAGGTCTACATATGAAAAACATCGACCTGGTTTAAATTGATGCTGAAAACGGTCGACACAATCCAAAAGGCTGCATGAAAAAGGTCAACACAGGAATAGGTCGACATGAGTTATTAAAGAAAATTGTGTATGTGGAAATCTGCTGACACGGGCACTGTATAAGTGTACAGCGACACGGACACACAGCTCCAATTTCTATTCACTTTTTTCTTAATGCACTTTTTTAATTTTAACCTATTTTGCCGTTTTGTGCCAATGAATAAACTGTATATTTAGAACAATTGGTCTGTACACAGACTCCGTCCTGCCCCCACTTAAAGTTATTCCTCCTGGTTATATATGGTGGCTAATTATTAATATTATGTAGTTTGAGCAGAAAATATTGTGGTATCAGTGGATGAGTCAAAAACTCAGGCTGCTCCCGGATCCGAAGGCGCTACACCCCACGCCCCTGAAACAGCAGACACTGGAGGAGGATTCGAACCCGTGGTGGCTCAGCCTGAGTGGCTGTCCCAGACGCTGAACTAACGGTACACGCCACTGTACCAGCCACTCATACACGGACTGTTCGTGTATCTCGTAGCTACAATGCAGTGACGTCATTCACGCTGTGCCGCACCATCGCCACCTATTGGCAGCTGCTGGAACTACACCTGGCACATAATGCATCGTCATCACTGCTGCTCCCCCTACATGAGCACTCTGCCGGCTGTTCTGATGGAGGCAGTCACTGACTGGGACGCCATGCCCCTGCGTAGAAGAAGCGGCTGGTAAGTGCACATGTGCAGAACACCCCCTGAGCATTGAGCAACCTGTGGGTGAGGACTGGAGCTCAGTCTGTATGTTGGTCATGTATGTGACTCCCACAGGGCTGCTGCATGGTGCTCCTGGGGATATCTATGTGTATGGGCATACCAGTGTATCCTCAGCAGCGCTACTCTATGGCTCAGGTTGTAATATCTCAGCCCCAGTGCTGTCTGCATTATTATACACTGTATATTATCTATCTGCTTTCCCAAAGTGTGACACAGGTGTATATAGACCAGATTATAATCTATGGGAAGCCTCTGTGTGTATACCATATGTTCTCTCTCTGCTGCAGTAGCTATGCGCGCTTTGCTATGTTCTATGATAATAAACACATGTGAGTGTAATGGTAAATATGTGCCCGGCTTGCCAATGTGGTGAGATACAGGTGAGCCAAACCGTACAGGCTAGCAAACTGCACATAGCCATTAGTGCAGATGTGGGATAACTGGGCATACTGTATATAGGCTGGGATCACTGCTGCGTTCAGGTGACACCAAGTACATGTCACCCGCCGGGATTGCTTGCTGGATGGTTATACAGGGATTATTGTCACATTAGTTATACTGTAGTCTAAAGTGTATACTGTATTATCTACCATCCTAATGGGGCATACACACAGGGGGCGGGATGTACTAAAGGGAAAATGTGATAAAACGGGGGTTTTACCGCATTTTCCTATGTACCATTATCCGTCCGCCCCATCTCCGCCTGGCAGGGTATCTCCACCTCTGGGTGGCGATACCCTATAGATGCCTATGGGCTTCTATCGCCGCCCGCCGTCCTTGCGACCCATCCTCCATCGATCTACTCCTCCCTCAGCAGGTGTCACAGCCAGGATGTGACGGAGACCCCCGCACACCACATTACAGGTATCGCGGGGGTCTCCGTCACCGCAACCCGATGCTAGCCGCATATGTTAGTACATATGCGGTAGCATCGCGGCGGCTGGCGATTTACATTAATACATCCCGCCCAGGGGAATATGAGGCTTATTTCTAAGTGATCTGACTAGATCGCTTAGAAATGAAAAAAGGATCACTCCATGTGTATACCCTCTGGTGATGACGATTGCGCGGTCCCGCGCGTCGCTGTTGCCTGACTAGATTTACACTGCATCCAGTTATAAATCTAGTCATCGCCAGTGTTCTCACACCAGAGAACACTGACCGTGACAGATTGTTCAGCACACAATGCTGAGCCATCTGTGCTTAACTGCAAACTTAGCACAGAGGCTCACTTGCACTGTGTGTGCACAGCTTTAGGGATGGACGTCTTTGCAATTGATGACAATAGTGCATACACACTATTGTGCAATGGATGACCATCAATGTTTTTACCTATTGATGGTGATCCATTTTCTTTGACTGATTGGATTGTGGGCCAATCAAAACATGTAGGCGGTGTTGGGGCAGAGCTATGCTGGTGGTAAGGGTTGCTGGTCTTACTGTACTGCATATTAAAAGAATAATAATAAAAAATATATATATAATTTATGTAAGGTGCTAAACAACATATAATGGTGATTCAATTGTTTTGTGCACCCGTAGCTCTTGCCTAATGTAGTGGGAGCTAATGAATTGTTCGCAGCCCTTGCCCTGGTCTTGTTGGCTGCATTTTTGCGCCCTAAATAAACTAGATGCAGCTTATTGCCCTACTGTGCGCGAAGGGTGCGAGGAGAAATCCAGGTGACGTGCAGCCTGGGAGTCGGGTCACCAAACAATTGACTTTGATTTTAAAGCTCGTTTGTCACTGAGCGCCCTTTAGCTGTTTTGAAACTACACATCCCAGCATGCCTTGCCATAGTTTTAGTATTCCCTAATAGCAGAACTGTGGCAAGGCATAATGGGACTTGCAGTTTCACAACAGCTGGCGGGCCATAGTTTGGACATGATTGGTGTATTGGGTTCGTTAGCTGTTCACTAGCCTTTTGCACAAACCACTTTGGCACATATGGAGATGTAATCTCTTTATTAGTCTTTTTATTAGTCTTGCACTCTACTATTACATATAATGCATGCCTTGACACCGTTTCACCGTTCGTGACACCCAAAATGTCGTTAAAATATTTGTTCCAACCAGATTGTTGCTCGGAAAATGTCCAAACTTTTTTTATTTCTTTACATTTTTGAAATACACAAAAAAGGGATTTTTGTAAGAACTTACCGTTCGAATCCCTTTCTCTGATATGGTCCTGGTGACACAGCTCAACACTGGGATGTAGGAGGGTCCGAAGGAGCCAGGCACCTATCCTAAATCTTTTAGAGGGTAGGCTCCTCCCCTACTGCATCCCGGACTCTTCAGTTCAATCTTTCAAAGCCACTGGAATACATTAACTCAGTACAAACGCCTGCACATATTATATGCACATTTTTTAACAATAACTGTTACTTTAACCAATTAAACATGAACATCATGAACACTGGCATACTTACTGAGCGTAAGGGAGGGATCGCTGTGTCACCAGGACCATATCAGAGAAAGGGATTCGAACGGTAAGTTCTTACAAAAATCCCTTTTTCTCTTTCAATGGTCCTGGTGACACAGCTCAACACTGGGACGTTCCAGAGCCGGTCCATTGTGTGGGTACGCTCAGGTCTGCAGCTCTCATCACTGTTCGCCCGAATTATGCGTCCTCCGACGCGAACTCATGGAACCTATAGAATTTGGCAAAGGTATGAACAGATGACCAAGTGGCAGCCCTGCAAACCTGCTCAGCTGTTGCCCCATGTCGAACCGCCCAAGAGGTGGCAACTGACCTGGTGGTATGCGCATTTATCCTTGCCGGAACAGGCCTTCCAACTTTAGTGTATGCAAAAGCTATCACAGAGCGCAACCACCTAGCAATGGTCTGCTTAGATGCCGGCCAACCAATCTTGTGTATGTCATACAACACTAACAAGGTGTCAGTCTTTCTGACACTCTTAACTCTGTCCACATAAATGCGTAATGCACGCACAACATCCAAATTCCTCAATTTGTCCCTTTTTCTAGAACCCTCTGGGGGTTGAAACACAGGTAGAACTATCTCCTGGTTTAGATGGAAAGCAGAGACTACTTTTTGGTAAAAACTGAGGTACCGTCCGAAGAACTGCCCTATCCTCATGAAATATCAAGAAAGGAGACTTGCATGACAATGCTCCTACAGTAACTCTGACACCCTCTTCGCTGATGCCACTGCCAACAAGAATACCAGCTTCCATGTGAGAAACTTAAGGTCCGCCGACCTTAATGGTTCAAAAGGTGCCTTCTGAGGCGAGAGAGAGAGAGAGAGGGTGAGGCGAGAGAGAGAGAGAGAGAGAGGCTTAGCCGGCAGGAAGAGCTGACAGCCACTGCTAGCAGAGAGCAGCTTAGCGTTGTGGCGGGGGGGGGGGGATTTGTCACTTTAAAGAGCTGCCATGCCGCTCACTTCTCAGGACTTCAGCAGTGGTAACAGCATGGGGGACGGTGGCGGGCTACATCTGTAACAACAGACACACAGCTTTCAGCAGAGAGCTCATCAGCGTTTCAGTGCATGCAGGGGGGGCGGATGAGAAAGTTTGCAACGGGGTGTCAGCGCACCAGGGGGGCAGCGGAAGGGCGCAAAGTCCCAGACACAAAAAGGGCAGGAACACTAATTTCTGTGTTCTACGGATGACAGAAGGAGGGTGATATGGTCAGATGTATCTGCCTTCACCGTGGTTCGCAACAAGAAGATTTTGACCCAACTTGAATAACTCTGCAGCTCTTAAGGCCCCCATCTGCTAGGGTGGGGAATCGCCTGTGGTACCCCGCCAACTCACCCGGCAGCTGCTACGTTCAGTTCACAAATATTTCTACCCATGCATGTTCTTTATATAAACACCTCTTTCTACACTTTTATGAAAACTCTTCACTACTGTATAACCGCAGCTCACCGTTACCAATTCTAAACAGTCTCTTGTTACAGTACATCTTCAGTTGTGACACCTGTCAGTATCACACTGACCCCAGGGGTTAATAAACTGCTTTCTGTTCTACCCTGATACTAGTAAATCCCCTAAACTCCAATACTGCTCTAAAACAAACAGTCATATTTATTGTGGGTTTTATTACTGTTTTAATTCAGCTCATCCTGGAAAAGGATTTGTGGCATTGAGAAAACCTCTGCGAGTATTTATAACAGTGTCTTGAGAATAAAACATTAATCTGGTCATGTAATTATAAATATGGTCAAAATAATAGGCAAAATCAGTGCTGGTGGCTGCCAATCGTAAAATATGTGATAACAGAAGTGAATCACTTGCCTCACCACATAATTACTTTTAAGTACGATATAAACAATCAACTAAATATATATTTTTTGGCATTTTTCAATAAAGAAACTTTTAGCCTAGCGCTGCTGTGAAAAAAATTCTGATACTCTCTCTAGGTCTGTGGGTCCCAACCTCGGTCCTCAGAACCCCCCAACAGTCTGCGTTTTCCAGGTCACCCGGCAGTCGCACTCATTATTCACTGACACATTTTAAAAGATCACAGGTGGAGCAAAGTATTTCACCTGTGATCCTGCATGGAGGCCTGGAAAATGTACACTGTTGGGGAGTCCTGATGACCGAGGTTGAGAACCACTGCTCTTGGGTGTTGGGATTTAAAAAAAGTTTGGGAACCACTGTCCTACGCCATACTAGAAAGATGTACCGAAAAAGTTACTTGCAGCCAATCAAGCAGGTCTGAATCACCCTCTACATTTAGTTTTCTGTACTGTTGCTGGAAGTCTGCATACTTTTATTCAGGCAATGTATGGTTCTATCTATATGATGCTTTGAAATAAAAATCATTCTTTCAAAAAAAAAAACCTTTCAAAAATTCTATAGACTTAATGTTCTATAGAAATATCTCACAAGAAGCATTTAGGCATAGACACGCCCATAGGTTTATTTATTTATTAACAGTTTCTTATATAGCGCACACATATTTCACAGCGCTTTACAGAGAATACTTGAACATTCACATCAGTCCCTGCCCCAGTGGAGTTTACAATCTAATCCCTACCACACACACACACATTCCAGGGTTAATTTTGTTGGAAGCCAATTAACCTACCAGTATATTTTTGGATTGTGGGAGGAAACTGGAGTACCAGGAGGAAACCCACGCAAGTATGGGGAGAATATACAAACTCCACACAGTTAGAGCCATGGTGGGAATCGAACTCATTACCTCAGTGCTGTGAGGCAGTAATGCTAACCATTACACCATCCGTACTGCTCCATGTGGAGTTAGACACGCCCTTTGGGCACTGTGTGACACGCCCCTTACAAAGGCGCTTGGCGCATCCTACTGTAATTTTCCTGACTGTAGTTTTCAATTGGAGGGAAGTATGTTGTAACCACAAAGAAAAGTGATCTACATCAGATTCATAGACTAGTTAATAGTACCCCTTTTATACCAAAAACGCCAGGTCGCATCCGGGTTTTTGATCCCTGCTTCAAGCCGGGTGTGACCCTGCGTTTGCACCCTTTTACACCACTGTCGCATCCCCCCTGCCGCTTGGAGATTATGTCATCTCCGATCGCCGCCGCCAGGACCCGGAATGCTGCGCTGGGGGCAAGCCCAGCACTAAGGTAATCTGCTGGGCTGCCCCCAGCCCCCGTCCACCCCTTGTCCGGGAGGTGAATGGATGCCGCTCACAGGCATCCATTCACCTCCTCTGCTACTGCTGTCTGCAGTGTATAGCAGACAGCAGTGCAGGCTGCCTGTGCCCCCCTTCCCCGTCCAACCTGCGGACACTGCACCGCGCCCCCCCGGGGTGGCCCTTTCGGACCGCACCCGACTCGGCTGAAATGATGCGGAGGGGTTACAATGCCTTTTGTTATATTTATTGTGGCACAAACACTCTGGGAAACTGTATATAGGAAAGTAGTGTATGGCGGCGGATGCTGGGAGTAGTAGTATAAGAACTGATAGTGTTAGCAATATGGTCGTATCGTTCATTAGACCCCACCTACTGTATGTGACTGCCAAAACTGGCTTACGCTCTAGAGCAGGCATGTACAACCTGCGGCCTTCTAGCTCCTGTGAAACTACACATCCCAGCATGTCGCTGAAACAGACACGGCCATTTTCATTGGCAATTGGAATCATTATATAAGGCTTGCTAATGTAATTTAGCAGAGAATTTCACCAACCAATTTTTTTTTTTTTTTTTTTTTTTTTTGACAGCTGTATCCACCCAGAAAGCTACGAGCTCTCCTTAAACAGAACATTATTCCTGGTTAAAGTACCAACATCGGAGTGTACAAATTGGTTGTTTTTATTCTTGTGCCCTGCCAATTGCAGGGAGAAGGTAATAAACAATGGTAGCCTGGGTGATGCTCACACAAAAAGAACGATTTTGCTTAAACCATCCTGATTCTTAAAATGTCTGTAATTTTTTTAAATAGTCCAGACACCCAGTCGTTTGGCTATGTGCTTTGTACCAAACAGTACTCTCACACAGGTACTAGCTCTGTATGTGTACCCAGTACAGATACAAGCCTTGTACTTTGGTGTACCCAACTTGGCCTCCGAGTGAGGCAGAGACCTGTGTCACATGTAACCTCAGCATAGCATGTGACACAACACAGTAACAGCACAGCAAGAGCTGTAGGCTTTCCTCTGTATGTGTACACTGTAGCCTGTCCTCAGAGTAAGGCAGTGACCCATGTGTCACTTGTAATCTCAGCATAACATGTGGTACAACACTAACAGCAGAGCAAGAGCTGTGGACACTAACAGCACAGCAAGAGCTGTGGCTGCTGCTGCCCTTGGTATGTGTACACTGTATCTGTACACTGTAGCCTGGCCTCAGAGGAAGGCAGTGGCCTCTGTGTCACCTGTAATGGCAGCCGAGCATGTGTACTGACAGCCCAGCAAGAGATGTGGCTGCTGCTGCCCTCAGTATGTGTACACTGTATCTGTACACTGCATACCTCCCAACTGTCACGATTCCGTCGGGACAGTCCCGATTTTCGGGTCCTGTCCCGACGTCCCACCCGCGGCAGGCATTGTCCCGCTGCGGGGGGTGGCAGTTGGGAGACCCCCCAATGTAGTAGAATAGACGCTGTGCGCATGCGCACAGCGTCTATTCTTGTATGAAAATGAGGTCGCGGCTAATTAGCATAAGCCGCGCCCTCATTTGCATACGCCACGCCCCCTTTTCGGGCGCTCGCGCGGCTTCGCCGCGCGAGTGTCCCGATGTCTTCACATGAAAAGTTGGGAGGTATGCACTGTAGCCTGGCCTCAGAGTAAGGCAGTGACCTCTGTGTCACCTGTAATGGCAGCATAGCATGTGTACTGACAGCACTGCAAGAGTCTGTGCACTGTATCTTACAATGTAACAAAACTGCAAGAGCTGAAGCTGCCCTTGTCCTCTGTATGACCCTGCTGTCTGCAAACTCTTCCCCCAAATCTGCATGTCCACTCTGACTCTGTAATAATGCTAGGGACACCATCTCTTTCTGTAAGAAATGAGGGGTACGGCAAAGAGACACTTGTAAGGCTTGCAAGCAGAGGCTACATAAAAATCTCCCCTTGTGGCCTCTGAGGACAAAGGGGACATCACCTCAGTGATCTGAGGAGGCCAGACAGGGCTATCCCTATGGGATGATAACCCAGGGTTAGATGCTGTCTATCACAGTGTTCTCAGATAACAGTGTAAACTGAGTTGTACCTTTCATGCAGGTTACTCTCTGCAGAGCTCTGGAGATTTCACCTGCCAATATACAGTATATACGTATACACTACACACCATACTTGCCGACTCTCCTGCATTTTGCGGGAGTCTCCCGCTTTGGCCACCATTCTCCCGGTCCCCCGCAAAGTCCCCCCAATCCCCCGGAATTTCAATGCTGAGCTTAAAAAAAACGGACTGCGCATGCGCTAGTCCGGCGCGATGTGGGCGGGACTTGGAACTACTACGCGTGCAAGTCGCAACATCAGTGTGAGAGCCGCACGTGAGAGAGCCTCAGACTACGAGCAGCAGCAGTGAAGCCCGACCCTCTGACCTCTTCCCCTCACCGCCTCAACTAGGAGCTGCACGCTGGAGAGACAGAGGAGGGGGAGAGACGGGGACCAGCACAGAAAGCAGCTGTTTGGAGACTGGCTGACCAGGCCAGCTGAGAGCTCGGAGGAGAGGCTGGGGGAGGAGCAGGACTAGTGCTCCGTCCCAGGTTAGTGTATGTTGTTCTGCCACAGAAGCTCCATACTGGATGGAACTGTGTGTAGGCAGCTATGTAACTGTATCTGTTTGTGTTTACTTAGCTTGGCACTGACCGTAATGTGTGTATTGGTGACCTATGGTTGTATCTATTACAGCTGGCAGTGTGTGTGTGTTTATGTAGTCAGGTACTGACCCATGTCATTGTGTGTGAATGCACTGTGTGTGTATAGCCTAACACTGTTCTGTCTGTGTGTGTGTGTGTGTTCCCTATGAATTTTAGGCTGGCACTGAGCATTTGTTCATGTGTAGGTAGGATCCCGGTTTGTGTGTGTGTGTGTGGGACGGTAGTGACCCCTGTGTGTGTATATGCACGGACTGGTAGTGACTCCTGTGTGTGGTGTTGTGTAGGCTGGTAGTGACTCCTGTGTGTGTGTTTGTGTAGGCTGGTAGTGACTCCTGTGTGTGTTTGTGTAGGCTGGTAGTGACCCCTGTGTGTGTGTTTGTATAGGCTGGTAGTGACCCCTGTGTTTGTGTAGGCTGGTAGTGACCCTTGTGTGTGTGTGTGTGTGTGTGTGTGTAGGCTGGTAGTGACCCGTGTGTGTGTGTGTGTAGGCTGGTAGTGACCCGTGTGTGTGTGTGTGTGTGTAGGCTGGTAGTGACCCATGTGTGTGTGTGTGTGTGTAGGCTGGTAGTGACCCGTGTGTGTGTGTGTGTGTGTAGGCTGGTAGTGACCCGTGTGTGTGTGTGTGTGTGTGTAGGCTGGTAGTGACCCTTGTGTGTGTGTGTGTGTGTGTGTGTAGGCTGGTAGTGACCCCTGTGTGTGGTGTTGTGTAGGCTGGTGGTGACCCTTGTGTGTGTGTGTGTGTAGGCTGGTAGTGACCCTTGTGTGTGTGTGTGTGTAGGCTGGTAGTGACCCTTGTGTGTGTGTGTGTAGGCTGGTAGTGACCCGTGTGTGTGTGTGTGTGTGTGTGTGTAGGCTGGTAGTGACCCCTGTGTGTGTGTAGGCTGATAGTAGGTTGCCGACACTCCCGGATTTTGCAGGATGCTCCCATTTAGGCAACAGTCCCCCGATTCCCTGCAAAGCCCTCCCAATACCCCTGAATACTCAATTCCCATCTAAAAATCCAGACCGCACAGTGCAAGTCTGTCCGCCATGGGGGCATGATCAGGCTTAATAGGCCTGCCATGCACCCCTGGCAGTAGTTAGCATGAGAGCTGCCCAGGCCAGCAAAGCCTGCTGGCGGCCAGCCACTGGGGAGACCTTACATCACAGCTTTCTCTCGCCAGTGGGAGTGGCAGTAGCAAAGGATCCTCCCCTCTTGCCCTGACCCATGCATGGTGGGAGCTGCACCTTGGAGACATCCAGGACGGTGAGAGACGGAGAGCAGCTGGTGCGGAGGCTGACAGCTGGGAGCCCACAGGAGAGGCTGCGGGAAGAGCAGGAGTGCCTGGGATGCAGGTTAGTGTTTCCTCAGCAGCTCCATTTATCCCCTTTTTTTGTGTGTGTGTTTGTACAGGTGACCCTTGTTTTTTGGCTAGTGTAGGCTGGCCCACGACCCCTTTGTGCAAGACATGATCCCTCATCTGCGGGCCACGCAAACTCTCTAGAATCTCATACCTCCCAATTACAGCTGGACAGTCTCGCTAATTGCAGACTGTCCCGCTGTACCTAAGGGGGGCAGAGATCACTGGTAATCGCTGAAGAGATGCTGTGTGCATGGCATCTCTTCAGTGCAGGGAGGAGGCATGCCCCCAAAATGATGAAAATGGGTGTTTCTACATTAGGCCACGCCCACTTTACTGGAGACCACACCCACCTTTTGTAGCCCCACCCCCATTCTGGGTCGGCCGCGCCTCTGGCGCGGCGGGTCACAATTTTAATCATGCACAAGTTGGGAGGTATGGAATCTCCCTGAAAGCAGTTTCAAAAAGTAGGCAAGTATGCTACACACACACACAGAGAGAGAGAGAGAGAGTAGGTATAGGTAACCAGAGATAGAATCACTGGACAGGAGAGACAGTATAAGGAGATGAGCTGCCACAGGCCATAAACAACACCATGGTATATAACACAGGGGTGCTATGACCTAATTTACATACAGCCCAATACTGTCCTACCATGCTCTAAACCCCACTGTCTGATATCCCAGAACTTGGGGGAGCAGCTGCAGCTATAGATGCAGTTACTGGGAGACTAGGACATGCTGGAGCACAGGACTCCCTAGCAGCAGCAGTCAGGAGCCTCCAGCAGCATGCATGGGGGCCAAGCATATTAAAATGGCCGCCCAAGCTGCGTTTTAGCTGGGGAAGCACCTGGTCACTGGGAGCAAACCCCGCTGTACGCTCCCCACCCGGTTAGCTCCGAGTAGGGATCGTGACGCAAGCTGCATCACTCTGGGACAGAGGTCTCAGGAGCCGGGGACCCTGGCGCAAACCGCAAGCAGTGGCGATGGGGTCCCCCCGGCAGCTTCTATGGCGCGCTTTTCAGGAAAAAGACGCGCTGTTTACACCGCCCATTGCCCGGACTCCCCTGCTAGCGGGGAGCCGGGATATACATACCCTGCCTGCTGGCCGGCGGCGGTGAGGCTGTGCGGACTGAGGCGCGGCCGCATGCAGCGGCGTCCAGTCACTCTGGGACGGCGGTCCCAGGAGCCGGGGACCCCCGCGCAGACCGCGAGCAGTGGCGCTGGGGTCCGCCCGGCAGCTCCCGCGACGCAGACAGGCAGTCGGCAGAAGCTGCCTGTCTGTCCTCAATGTAAAAAGGTGTAAAAACAAACATAAATGAAATAAAAATTTCTATTTGCCCTAAGAGGACAAAACTGTTGCACCCAGCTCCCCGGGCACATTCTAAGACTAAAAAAGGGGGGTTATACAGCGCTGGGTTTTTCTGAATGATGATGATTAGACACTTGGTTTATGAAAATACAAAATACATTTATTGTACAGTATAACAATGAAGAGAGTACTCTCTAAGAAAAAAATTCATATATTAAAAAAATTGCGCAATGTATTAAAAAATGGGGCAGGGGTAAAGAAGATGAAAAATGGAATTATTGCTTGCACTAAGCTCCAAAAAAAATGATGAAGACAGTTCGTATGCCAATATATGGTTATAGTTACCACCGATGGATTGGGAAGTATCAGGATCTCATCTGGGAACCTGAGACTGTACCGGTTAATTCCCAGCTAGTGGGTCCAACTGCCTCCAGATGTTGATTGAACAGGAATGGTGGGTGGGAGATGGAATGGCCACCGCCGTGAATCTCTGTCCGGGAGGTGTGGACCTGGTTCTCCGATGGAAATGAGGCAGGAGTGGTGGTGAAGGATGGTATAGCGCCACTGTGGATCACTGCCCAGGGAGAAGGGGGCTGACCGCCCAAGATGGTGTTAGCTGGTCCGGAATCGGTTTGTTGTGCTGGAGCCTGGTGCAAGGTGGTTCAGGCTATTGGGTTGTCCAAGTCAAGGAATAAACTTGGATGGATCTCAGGATCTTGGATGTGGCTTGGCTCAACGCGTTTCGACGTTCAGGACGTCTTCATCAGGAGCAGTGGTGACAGGATGTGACAGGAAGCTGTATATATACCCACTGGGTCAATTGGGGGAGTGTTTGGAATGGTCACGTGACCAGATAATTAAAACACAGAAAAATGGAAAAAACAACATATATTAATATTAAAGTACAAGGTCATTGTAAGGAGCACAGGAGAAAGCTTCAATACATGTAGAATAAAACCAGACATAGGTAATAAAGGTACAAATATATTTTGTTCAGGTGAAAGTGTTCAATAAAGTTGTAGGGTCACGTGATCGGGACCTATCACGTGACTGTACACAGATACATTTATTCCCTGAGCGATCTACCAGCATTTTCAAATGGACAGGATAAGTGGAGACAATGATCTATTTATAGGCGCTGGTGTAATGCGCTGTAAAGCGCTGTCCTGCAATGTACAGGGAGACTTAATATGCGCTGCGGCATCATTGCCTGAAGACGGAAGTGACGTCTCAGCTGGTTGGCATATGGACAGAAGCCGGTTGGCGGAAGTGACGTGCGCTATAGTTGGCGGCGTCAGAGATCATCAGAGCGCATTATAGAGTGGGCGGAAGAACATCCAGTGCCATTTTGGATGCTGGAAGATCGTTATGTTCGCTGTATAGGGCGACCACCATTCAATACTGTTTGTTGTTACAAGTCAGAGAGGGCGGAAATAGTTAGGCGCCATATTAAGTGATGGCAAGCAGGTATATTTTGGATCTGTACAGCGGATTTAACCCATGAGATGACTAGAAGCAACTTATAATATCAGCATGGAAATCATCACAATTATATTATTAGTTCAAATATCAAAGCGAAAAACTCTAGACAGAGAGAATATAATGATAATATTTATATTCAACAGTTATTTGCACATTAGGATTGACCAGTCATATATGGTCTGGTGCAGATGTGGGAGAGCTGACAAAAAGAGAGTGGAATTAACCAAATATAGGACATTAGAGGCAGATATTTATTGTGTACCATTTACATATATATAAACATATATATACAGACCGGTAAGTATAATAAAGATGATATATAGAAAAGGGGAATATATATAGCTACATACATCCATAAGGAGGATGTATGTACAAATACTACAGTACTCTCCTCTTTTTACTTTTTGTTTTTTGTCTTTTGTCTTTTTACCACGTGGACCCTAGGAATTTACATATATATAAGAGACAAGGTGTCGAAGATAGTGTATCATATTTTTAAGATGGGAACTTGTGGGAAACGGAAGGGAGGAATCCGTTCATTCTCAGACAATCCAGTAGTGAAGATGATGTTTATACATAGAAAAAATTCCTACAGCCTACATATGGGAAAAATTAACCGCAATAGTCTAACTCTACCCTATGGGCAGTATGGAAAAGATTACATATGTATGTTTATACTGATAAGTATGTATATAATATACTCAAAAAAAAGGGGGGGGGGGAGGCGGGGGAGGGGGAGATGAAGATTGACAGAGTGGAAAGAGAAGAGATAGTAGGTGTTCATTTATAGAAAATAAAGACAGGTACATATTGGAGTTCTGTCATCCATATAATAGATGTCTATTTGGCAATATCAAATGATGTATGGTTATTTATAAAAAGAGGGGGGGGGGGGGGTGGGAGGAAAAAGAGAAGGATATTAGTGCCGTATGCTTATAATACACTATTAAGTTCTAGGGCCTCATTCAGACCATCTGGGTGTAGACTCTTGAGTTTGAATGTCCAGTATACTTCTTGTCGACACAAGGTTTTGTATCGATCACCCCCTCTGGATGACACGGGGATGTATTCGAGTCCTATTATGTGAAGATCTTTGGGATCCTTATTGTGGGATTGTAGGAAGTGTCTGGGGACGCTATGACATATAAGGCCTTTCATGATATTGCGGCGGTGTTCCATGAAACGTACTTTCAAGGGGCGAGTAGTGCGGCCCACATATCTTAGACCACATGTGCAAGTTAAAAGATAGATCACATAGCTCGTGTCACAGTTGATAAAATGTCTGATTGGGAGGCTCTCACCCTCTACGAGGACTTCTGTGGTTTTTCTAGCCATGTGACTGCACATGGTGCACCTGTTTTTTCCGCATTTGTGGAAGCCTACTGGTCTACTTATTAGCCATGGTTCTGGGGTGGGGTTGGTGGAATTGTCCCCATCGTCTATCCCTTTGTCTGTTTTTGCAGTTTTCAAAAAACTCGGTGCTAGAATGGTTTTGAGTGATCTGTTTTTCTTGTATATGACTGATGGTCTATCTGGTAATATATCTTTTAAAATTCTGTCATGTTTGAGAATATTATAGTTTTTGTTGATTATCTGTTTTATCTGAGAGTGTGCATTATTGTATTTGCAGATAAAGGCCATCTCATGGTTTTTGTCTGAGGGCTCTTTAAGAGTGTTTGTAAGGAGGCTCTCTCTATCCATCTCCTGTACTGTCCTGAGGGCATCTTGTAGGAGGGGGTCTGGGTATCCTCTTTGTCTAAAAGAATCTATAATTTCAGAGGCTTGTATATTGAAAGTGTGTATAGATGAACAATTTCTGCGTATGCGCATGAGCTGTCCTTTCGGTATATTAGTTTTCCATGTTTTATGGTGGGCACTATTATAGTGTAGGTAGGAATGAGTATCAACAGATTTAGTGTAGTTTGCAGTAGTGATCTGTGAGTTTGAAATAGTGAGTGAGATGTCCAAAAAATCAATATGCGTGGGGTCAAAATGTGAAGTGAAGGAAAGATTAAAGGAATTTTGATTGAGTGAAGTGACAAAGTGTTGTGCTGAGTTCAGATCTCCATCCCAAATAATAAAAAGATCGTCTATGTACCGGCCATAGAAAACCAGGTTCGCGCCAAAGTCGCCGCCCCACACATGGGTGTCCTCGAACTCACCCATGTATAGGTTGGCATAACTCGGCGCAAACCTGGTTCCCATGGCCGTACCCATCACCTGGAGATAATGTGTGTTGGAGAACAAAAAATAATTGTGGGTGAGGATAAAAAGAATTGCAGAAATAATAAAAGATTGCTGTTCCTGCGTCAGGTCACTATCTCTCAATAGCTTATTGGTCAGATGTTTAATGCCAAGGTCATGAGGTATGTTGGTGTATAAGGATTTTACATCTAAAGTCATGAAGGCATACGTGTCCTTCCACATTATGTTCCTAATTCGCTGAAGGAAATGAGTAGTATCTTTCAGATGTGACCTGAGCGCAGGAACTAGCGGTTGTAAAAAGAAATCCACATAATGTGATAGGTTAGTGGTGAGTGAACCTATACCCGAAATAATAGGGCGACCTGGGGGTGAGGAAAGTGATTTGTGGATTTTAGGGAGGTGATAATAGGTGGGTGTGATGGGATGGGGAGTGTAGAGAAAGTGCCATGTGTCTTTAGAAATAATATCCTTGGTAAGGGCTCCGTCTAGAAGTTTCTTGAATTCAATAAGAAAAGTTGGGGTAGGATCAGAACTGAGAACTTGGTAAAATGTACTATCACCCAATTGATTGGATGCCTCTCGTAAGTATTCTTTTCTGTCCTGGATCACCAGACCCCCCCCTTTATCTGCCTCCTTGATGATAATGGAAGTGTCTGCAGTCAATTGTTTTAAAGCTCTTCTCTCAGCTCGAGAGAGATTGGTATTCTGACGTGTTTTGGAGGGTTTTTGTTTACACAAGTCGTTAAAGTCTGAAAGGGTGACTTTATAAAAGGTTTCTATGTTCGCACTCTTTGCCGAAATTGGAAAAAATTCCGACTTCCTTTTAAAAGTGGATGTGTCGTATATCTTAGTTGTGGGTAGGTTACCAGTTTCTATTTGATTTTCAAGTAAAAGTTCATGTAGAGTGATAAGAGCTGGGTCATCAGATGGATCAAGTACTATGGGAAAAAAGGTTTCTGATTCGTATAACCCCCCTTTTTTTGCTCTATATTCTCTACGGGGAGACTTACACCCTCCCTCATACAGCAGCTTTAATTGACTTTGAGGTTCACCCTCTTCTTTCACATTCTAAGACTGCCTGGGATGGGGAAGTAGAGGGGAGGAGTCAGCCACACTTGTAAATTTCTTAAAGTGCCCATGCTCCTAGTGGTCGCCCTCTATTCCCCACTGTAACTCCAGTGCCACCTAGTGGATGAAGGAGAAAACTCTTCACTACTGTATAACCGCAGCTCACCGTTACCAATTCTAAACAGTCTCTTGTTACAGTACATCTTCAGTTGTGACACCTGTCAGTATCACACTGACCCCAGGGGTTAATAAACTGCTTTCTGTTCTACCCTGATACTAGTAAATCCCCTAAACTCCAATACTGCTCTAAAACAAACAGTCATATTTATTGTGGGTTTTATTACTGTTTTAATTCAGCTCATCCTGGAAAAGGATTTGTGGCATTGAGAAAACCTCTGCGAGTATTTATAACAGTGTCTTGAGAATAAAACATTAATCTGGTCATGTAATTATAAATATGGTCAAAATAATAGGCAAAATCAGTGCTGGTGGCTGCCAATCGTAAAATATGTGATAACAGAAGTGAATCACTTGCCTCACCACATAATTACTTTTAAGTACGATATAAACAATCAACTAAATATATATTTTTTTGGCATTTTTCAATAAAGAAACTTTTAGCCTAGTGCTGCTGTGAAAAAAATTCTGATACTCTCTCTAGGTCTGTGGGTCCCAACCTCGGTCCTCAGGACCCCCCAACAGTCTGCGTTTTCCAGGTCACCCGGCAGGTGCACTCATTATTCACTGACACATTTTAAAAGATCACAGGTGGAGCAAAGTATTTCACCTGTGATCCTGCATGGAGGCCTGGAAAATGTACACTGTTGGGGAGTCCTGATGACCGAGGTTGAGAACCACTGCTCTTGGGTGTTGGGATTTAAAAAAAGTTTGGGAACCACTGTCCTACGCCATACTAGAAAGATGTACCGAAAAAGTTACTTGCAGCCAATCAAGCAGGTCTGAATCACCCTCTACATTTAGTTTTCTGTACTGTTGCTGGAAGTCTGCATACTTTTATTCAGGCAATGTATGGTTCTATCTATATGATGCTTTGAAATTAAAAATCATTCTTTAACCCCTTCACGACATTTGACGTATATATACGTCATGGTCGGGAAGTACTTCCCGACACATGACGTATATATACGTCATGACTTCTAACTGTCACTGCGTCTAGAGACGCAGTGACAGTTAGGTGATGTCTGCTGTCCCTGACAGCAGACATCCCCCCTCGCCGCCCAGGGGGGGCAGGGGTGCCCCCCCCGGTCGGCGATCGCTGTGATTGGCTGTTCAAATCTGAACAGCCATTCACAGCGTTTCCTGTGTTACCGGCGGCTAAGCCGCTCGGTAACACAGGGATTCACTGGTGATCGGTGCTGTCAAGTACAGCACCGATCACCACCGATGTGCAGCCCCCCCTCGAACCCGCCGGGCACTCACCCGGCAGCAGCAGCAGCTCCCCCCGGCTCCCCCGGAGCGTCTGGAGCGCACGCAGCGCTGCCCTCCTCCCCCCTCCCCCCCGCAGCAGCAGCATCAAGCTGCAGAAAAAGTTAAAAATTAAATGTACAGTATGCACTGAAAAAATATATTATATATATATATATATATATATATATATATATATATATATATATACACACACATATATATATATATATATAATCCGGGGTGTATCTACACCTATATCGGTGTAGAATATCCAGCACTCTCCCAAGTATGAATTCCAAACAAGTTGGTAAAATCCAAATAGAAAAAGTTTATTCAATTTGCACACGATGTCACGTAGATAAGTTCACACGTGTTTTGTAGAACATGCCCCGACGTTTCGATCCCACTAGAGGGGATCTTTCTCAAGAGGCCTACAATACACAGTGAAGGTAACTTATCAATAAATATTATCATAGAAACATTTTTCAAAAGAAAAAGATAAATGTACATATAGTCACAATTATGCAAAAGAACAAGAGATATCTTACTTTAGGTTCAATAGTGCAATGAAATCAACGTAGAATCAAGGGGAAAACCCTGGGTAACCGGAGCAGCTGCTACATGATGCTGCCCGGGCCCAGCTATTTATTCACTCTGAAAGTTAATGCAGCACACGGACGCAGCGTCCGCGTGCTGACAGCGCTACTTCCGGGACCGGAAGTTCGGGACCGGAAGTTGACGTGCGGTGACCCGCACTGCTGGAACGCACGGCTACCCGTCGCTGACGGGGGCCGTGTGTGCGCTCTGAGAACAAGTTTCTCAGCAACGATATTAAGGTGGCTCTAGACAATATAGATGGTATGAGGAGCACTATGATTTTGGATATGCGCTGTGGATCTTTATGTCAAAAAAAGGGGGGTATATTGGTGTCCTTAAAGTGGTGGACTAATATAACAGAGTAAAAAGCTGGGGGCGGTATAAAAATAAGAGCCTAGTGTTATCATTCAAACAATGTGAAAATGTTCTCATTAGAGATATAATTATAGACAATTTACTGGCTAATATTTGGTTGAACTGTTGCTGGAGAAAAACGTAATTTTTAATAAAGATAATATTAATGTATTTGTTGTTTATGTCATTTTTTATTTTTTATTTATTATTTATTTTTTATTTTTATTTTATTTTCTTGGCTTTATTGTTCTAATTACAGAGGGAGAGTCATTAGTATCCCAGTGTACGCTGTGAAAAAATAACAAAAAAAAAAAAAAAAACAAAAAAAAACATTTTTAGCATATATATACACACACAAAGAACATGTTTCTATATTAAGAAACTATTTGTATATATATATATACATTTTTGCATATATCCTCATATATATCTTTTAACTTCTTCTAGCTCAAAAAGACCCAATAAGGGAATTCTTGTGAACCAATCACTACAAGGGTATAATCAAGATGAATAATTAGTTTGTTTTGGAACTATTTATGAGAAAAGGACAGTTATTCTCAAAAAAACTTCCTATGGTACAGTAACCTGTCTATGACAGAAAAAATGGAAAGAGGGATATTTGCAAAAAAAATTTTTGATAAGGGAATTCCTCAGCGTTATACCTAGAGAGGATTTAGTATATACATATAGATCAGAAAAAACAGAAAAAACAGAAAAAACAGAAAAAACAGAAAAAACAGAACAACACTGAAAAAAGTCCATAGTATGATGGCATTATTTTAAGAAAATATTGTAAGGATTGTTCTCGTTAAGGCCCCTCGGGGCAAGTGTCCCAAGTTGATGGATCCACTTGCTTTCTCTCTTCTTGAGTAGCAGGCCACGATCCCCTCCGCGGATAGGTGGTGGTATCCAATCTATCAATCGGCAACGGAGTGTAGATACCTGGTGGCCGGCTTGTAAGAAGTGACGGGGTATCGGAAGGTCAGCTTTACCTGTCTCTAAAGCTGTTCTCACTGATTTTCGGTGATTGGCCATGCGTTCACGGAATTTCCTAGATGTCATCCCGACATATGCCAGTCCGCATGGGCAATTCAATAAATATACGACATAGTCCATCTGGCAATGGAGTCGGTGTCTAATCTTTATGGCTTTACCAGAGTGTGGATGAGGGAATGTTGTCCCTGAGATCAGACTGTTACAGGTGGTGCACCCTGTGCAGCGAAAACAGCCTGGTCTTCTGGAATGTAGCCAGGTGGTATTTTGCTCCAAATTCGGAGTGGCCATTGGTCGCATGAGAAGCTCTTTTAGGTTTGGACCTTTCTTATAGGCCATCATTGGGGGTCCAAATCTCTGGAGTTTTAGAGTGTGATCCGTGGCTACAATTGGCCAATGCTTCTTAATGCTCTTTTGGATGTTAGCTGAAGTGTGGTCATACTTGTTCACATAAATCATCCTGGGTGACGCTTTCTGCTGTTCAATTTGTGTTGGAGCAAGTTGTTTTGTTATTATATTATGTCTGGCTTTGCGTAAACATCTTTTCAATGTGGTTTTGGCGTAGCCTCGTTCGATAAATCTATCCGTCATTTCTGCCAGTTGTCTTTCCATTATTATGGGCACAGTGTTATTTCTAATCACCCTCATATACTGCGAAATGGGGAGATTTTCCTTCAAAGTAGGAGGATGCTGACTTTCTACAGAAAGCAAAGTGTTGCGATCTGTCGATTTCCGAAACACACTCGTCTGTAAAGTGCCATTGGAGAGGGTCACAGTGATGTCCAGGAAATTTATTGATTTAGAGTCGATCACATGGGTCAATCTAATTGGGCCATTGATATTATTAAGCTCGAACAACATTTCCTGGAAGATTTCAATTGAACCGGACCAAACGAGGAAGATATCGTCTATAAACCTTTTATAGTATATGCTGGGGCTAGATTAGAGCCCATAGCGGTGCCAGACACTTGGACGTAGTATTTCCCGTTATACAAAAAGTGATTACAGGTGAGTATAAGCCTTGCTAGATCGACCAGAAAGGCTGTTGGTGGTACACACTTAGGTCTTGTATCATGATACAAGACCTAAGTGTGTACCACCAACAGCCTTTCTGGTCGATCTAGCAAGGCTTATACTCACCTGTAATCACTTTTTGTATAACGGGAAATACTACGTCCAAGTGTCTGGCACCGCTATGGGCTCTAATCTAGCCCCAGCATATGCGGGTCTCTATATGTGTGACTACGAAAATACGAACATACTGGCGAAATATCAGAAGTATATCAGATACTATAAAAGGTTTATAGACGATATCTTCCTCGTTTGGTCCGGTTCAATTGAAATCTTCCAGGAAATGTTGTTCGAGCTTAATAATATCAATGGCCCAATTAGATTGACCCATGTGATCGACTCTAAATCAATAAATTTCCTGGACATCACTGTGACCCTCTCCAATGGCACTTTACAGACGAGTGTGTTTCGGAAATCGACAGATCGCAACACTTTGCTTTCTGTAGAAAGTCAGCATCCTCCTACTTTGAAGGAAAATCTCCCCATTTCGCAGTATATGAGGGTGATTAGAAATAACACTGTGCCCATAATAATGGAAAGACAACTGGCAGAAATGACGGATAGATTTATCGAACGAGGCTACGCCAAAACCACATTGAAAAGATGTTTACGCAAAGCCAGACATAATATAATAACAAAACAACTTGCTCCAACACAAATTGAACAGCAGAAAGCGTCACCCAGGATGATTTATGTGAACAAGTATGACCACACTTCAGCTAACATCCAAAAGAGCATTAAGAAGCATTGGCCAATTGTAGCCACGGATCACACTCTAAAACTCCAGAGATTTGGACCCCCAATGATGGCCTATAAGAAAGGTCCAAACCTAAAAGAGCTTCTCATGCGACCAATGGCCACTCCGAATTTGGAGCAAAATACCACCTGGCTACATTCCAGAAGACCAGGCTGTTTTCGCTGCACAGGGTGCACCACCTGTAACAGTCTGATCTCAGGGACAACATTCCCTCATCCACACTCTGGTAAAGCCATAAAGATTAGACACCGACTCCATTGCCAGATGGACTATGTCGTATATTTATTGAATTGCCCATGCGGACTGGCATATGTCGGGATGACATCTAGGAAATTCCGTGAACGCATGGCCAATCACCGAAAATCAGTGAGAACAGCTTTAGAGACAGGTAAAGCTGACCTTCCGATACCCCGTCACTTCTTACAAGCCGGCCACCAGGTATCTACACTCCGTTGCCGATTGATAGATTGGATACCACCACCTATCCGCGGAGGGGATCGTGGCCTGCTACTCAAGAAGAGAGAAAGCAAGTGGATCCATCAACTTGGGACACTTGCCCCGAGGGGCCTTAACGAGAACAATCCTTACAATATTTTCTTAAAATAATGCCATCATACTATGGACTTTTTTCAGTGTTGTTCTGTTTTTTCTGTTTTTTCTGATCTATATGTATATACTAAATCCTCTCTAGGTATAACGCTGAGGAATTCCCTTATCAAAAATTTTTTTTTTTGCAAATATCCCTCTTTCCATTTTTTCTGTCATAGACAGGTTACTGTACCATAGGAAGTTTTTTTGAGAATAACTGTCCTTTTCTCATAAATAGTTCCAAAACAAACTAATTATTCATCTTGATTATACCCTTGTAGTGATTGGTTCACAAGAATTCCCTTATTGGGTCTTTTTGAGCTAGAAGAAGTTAAAAGATATATATGAGGATATATGCAAAAATGTATATATATATACAAATAGTTTCTTAATATAGAAACATGTTCTTTGTGTGTGTATATATATGCTAAAAATGTTTTTTTTTTTTTTTTGTTATTTTTTCACAGCGTACACTGGGATACTAATGACTCTCCCTCTGTAATTAGAACAATAAAGCCAAGAAAATAAAATAAAAATAAAAAATAAATAATAAATAAAAAATAAAAAATGACATAAACAATAAATACATTAATATTATCTTTATTAAAAATTACGTTTTTCTCCAGCAACAGTTCAACCAAATATTAGCCAGTAAATTGTCTATAATTATATCTCTAATGAGAACATTTTCACATTGTTTGAATGATAACACTAGGCTCTTATTTTTATACCGCCCCCAGCTTTTTACTCTGTTATATTAGTCCACCACTTTAAGGACACCAATATACCCCCCTTTTTTTGACATAAAGATCCACAGCGCATATCCAAAATCATAGTGCTCCTCATACCATCTATATTGTCTAGAGCCACCTTAATATCGTTGCTGAGAAACTTGTTCTCAGAGCGCACACACGGCCCCCGTCAGCGACGGGTAGCCGTGCGTTCCAGCAGTGCGGGTCACCGCACGTCAACTTCCGGTCCCGAACTTCCGGTCCCGGAAGTAGCGCTGTCAGCACGCGGACGCTGCGTCCGTGTGCTGCATTAACTTTCAGAGTGAATAAATAGCTGGGCCCGGGCAGCATCATGTAGCAGCTGCTCCGGTTACCCAGGGTTTTCCCCTTGATTCTACGTTGATTTCATTGCACTATTGAACCTAAAGTAAGATATCTCTTGTTCTTTTGCATAATTGTGACTATATGTACATTTATCTTTTTCTTTTGAAAAATGTTTCTATGATAATATTTATTGATAAGTTACCTTCACTGTGTATTGTAGGCCTCTTGAGAAAGATCCCCTCTAGTGGGATCGAAACGTCGGGGCATGTTCTACAAAACACGTGTGAACTTATCTACGTGACATCGTGTGCAAATTGAATAAACTTTTTCTATTTGGATTTTACCAACTTGTTTGGAATTCATACTTGGGAGAGTGCTGGATATTCTACACCGATATAGGTGTAGATACACCCCGGATTATAATTGGACATACGTTTCACACGCATCTCCTTTATCTGGCACCCCGTGACATCTCAATCGTTAGTGAGAGTGCGGTCTATACCTGGAACTATATATATATATATATATATATGTGTGTGTATATATATTTGTATATATATATATATATATATATACACACATATATATATATATATATGTGTGTGTGTGTGTGTGTGTATATACCGCACCGATTACCACCGATCGCCAGCCCCCCCCCCCCCCCTCCCACCCGGCAGCCCCCCTCCCTCCCACCCACCCGGCTGCCGCAGCACCAGCACCCCTCCCACCCCCCCGCCAGCCGCAGCGCCAGCCCCCCTCCCAAAGCTGGTGACTAAAATGGGGTCACTTGTGGGGGGGTTCCACTGTATTGGTGCTTCGGGGGTCTTGCTAATGCGACATAGCACCCACCATTCATTCCACCACCAAAAATCACTCCTTCCCTTCTGAGTCCTGCCATGCACCCAACTGGTATTTTTTGGTCACACGTGAGGCATTGCCGTACTCGGGAGAAATTGGGGCACAGATTTTGGGGTGCTTTGTCTCCTTCATTCCTTGTGAAAATAAAAAATTTTGAGCCAGAACTGCATTTTTCTGTAAAAAATTACATTTTTTTACACAAAAATGCAGATCTGGCTCAAAATTTTTCATTTTCACAAGGAATGAAGGAGACAAAGCACCCCAAAATCTGTGCCCCAATTTCTCCCGAGTATGGCAATGCCTCATGTGTGACCAAAAAATACCAGTTGGGTGCATGGCAGGACTCAGAAGGGAAGGAGTGATTTTTGGATTTTGCAGCACAGATTCTGGTTGAATGACCCCCGAAACACCCATACAGTGGAACCCCCCCACAAGTGACCCCATTTTGCAAACTACACCCTTCAGGGAATTCATCAAGGGGTATAGTGTACATTTCAAACCCCCCGGGGTTTCACCAATTTTGATACAACTGAGCTGTGAAAATGAAAAATTAATTTTTTTCATTTTCACTGCCCAGTTGTACCACAATTGGTGAAACCCCTGGGGGTTTGAAATGTACACTATACCCCTAGATGAATTCCCTGAAGGGTGTAGTTTGCAAAATGGGGTCACTTGTGGGGGGGTACCTAACTTTTAGCATCTTATGGTGCCTAGAAACCTACATGGTGCCTAAAAAATAATCTCATAAAAAGGAGGCTCCAAAATCAAGTAGGTGCTCCTTCTATTATGAAGCCTGTGGTTTGGTCACCGTGCACACTAGGGCCACATATAGGATATTTATGAAAACCAAAATATTGGGGGAATCAATTTTTAGTCACATTTCTCTAGTAAAATCTACTGTGTTCCTTAGAAAAATGTATTAAAATTGCAAATCTGCAAAAAAAATGAAATTTTGAAATTTCACCTACACTTTCTTTTAATTCCTGTGAAACACCTAAAGGGTTAACAAACTTCCAAAATGCTGTTTTGAATACTGTGAGGGGTGCAGTTTTTGAAATGGCATCATTTATGGGGGTGTCTCACATACAAGTCACTCAAAGTCACATCATAACTGACCTGGTCCCTAAAAAAATCAGAGTTTGAAATTTTCTTGAAAATTTGAGAATTTGCTATTCATATTTTAAGCCTCCTAGTGTCCAAAAAAATGAAAATGAGGTTGAAATAATGATGGCAACATAAAGTAGACATATGGTCTATGTTAGTTATTCACTATTTTGAGTGGTAAGATTATTTGTCTCACAAGCAGAAAATTTAACATTTTGCAAATCGCAAAATTTTCCATTTTTTTACGACATTTTGGTATTTTTCACAAAAAAACACAGACTGTATCGATGAAAATTTACCACTAACTTGAAGTACAATGTGTCACGAGAAAACAATCTCAAAATCACTGGGATAAGTAAAAGCAAAAAAAAGTTATCCCCACTTAAGTGATACATGCCAGATTTGAAAAAAAGGGCTCTGTCAGGAAGGCAAAAACTGGCTCTGTCATGAAGGGGTTAAAAAAAAAAAAACCTTTCAAAAATTCTATAGACTTAATGTTCTATAGAAATATCTCACAAGAAGCATTTAGGCATAGACACGCCCATAGGTTTATTTATTTATTTATTAACAGTTTCTTATATAGCACACACATATTTCACAGCGCTTTACAGAGAATACTTGAACATTCACATCAGTCCCTGCCCCAGTGGAGCTTACAATCTAATCCCTACCACACACACACACATTCAGTGGCGGATTCAGGGGGGGGGGGGGGCACCCGGGCACGTGCCCCCTGTCATTTATTTTGTAGCTGAGGATCAGGGCTTTCCAACGAGCCCAGCCCCGTGTCTCTAGCCCCCCAGGAACCGAAGATATCGCCTGGCAAAACAAAATAACAGAAGGGGGGACATTATGATGTTACCGTGTACCTATAACATATTTAAAAAGTACCCCTTAACCCAGTGGTGTCAAAGTCACGGCCCTACAGCTGTTGTGGAAGTACACATCCCTACATGCCCTGCCACAGATTTTATATAATGGATCGCTAAAATCTGTGGTAGGGCTTGCTGGGAAGTGTAGTTCCACAACAGCTGGAGGGCCATGAGTTTGACACCACTGCTAAACCCCTTAATGCCCATTACATGTAATCACAACCCACCACCTAGCATCATGCCACACCTCTTCCCTTAGCCCAAAGCAGATTAATCTTGCACCTCCTCTCCCCTCCCTCGCTCCCCCCCTCAAGACATACTCTTCGCCAGTCGTGACCGAAGAGTGCACTCACATAGAATCGGTCGCAGGTGGGGGTACTGCAGCATCTGTCGGATAGGGCACCTCTCTCCTCCTCAGCGTCGTTCCTAGCAGCGTTGGGCTGTGTTCTCTGCCGCAGCGCCCTGGGGGCGGAGTTGGGGCAGCTGTCTCCCCGCCTGTATCCTTCCCGTCTATGTTGGGCGGTGTCCTGAGCAACGTCCTGGGGGTCCTCAGTGGCAGCAAGGTTTTAGTAGCATCCTGAAGGGGAGGGAAGAGGAGGAAAACATCCATATTTAAAAAAAAAAATGCTGGTCTACAACAGTATGTAAAAATAGCGGCATAGTGAGTTTAGGAGAATCCTGTTCAAAAACTTGCAAAGAGATGGTGCCAGTGTGCACGCTCAGAGAGCAGATAAAGGGCGGGAAGGGGATTAAAAATAGGTCCTGGCATTTAAAGTACACAGGCCCACCTTGGTGTCAATAGTGTCAACACATTTGTGCGCGAGCGCTCAGGAAAAGAGGGTGTGGACACTCAAAATTGGCCTTGTGTAGTGTTCCACACCATATACCACTTCTACACATTCTGCAACAAAATAATAGACCCCATTATACTTGCCCCTTACACATTATGCCAAACGTATTGAGCCAAAATTCACATAATGCCACGCGGATTGAGCCAAAATTCACATAATGCCACGCGGATTATTCTTTATTCCCAGCGGTGGCAGGCGGCATTTCAAGGAAAAAAACCCTAACCCCATTGCACCTACCCCACACTGTCCCCCATCGCAGCAGCCCCACACTGTCCCCATCGCACCAGCCCCACACTGTAGTCTCCCATCACACCAGCCCCACACTGTCCCCATCACACCAGCCCCACACTGTAGTCTCCCCATTGCACCTGCTCCACACTGTAGTCTCCCCATTGCTCCAGCCCGCACTGTAGTCTCCCCATTGCAACAGCCCCACACTGTCACCATCGCACCAGCCCCACACTGTCTTTCATCACAACAGCCCCTTAAATTGTAAGCCATCAAAATGTCACCCTTATACTGTATGTAGAAATGGAGGAGGGCGGCTGGTGCAGCAGTAAACGGGAGGCCGAGGCAGCAGCGTGGGAGGGTGGAGGAAGGAGAGGCAGTCAGGACATGGTTGCAGCGGGGGTAGCCGGCGACATCATGCAGCAGTCTGACTGTACTCACCACCAGACGGTCCACACCAGGGCAGCGCTGCAGGGCTGACCAGTCTCCTCCTGTGGTCCAGGCGGCGCAGCTCCCGGAAGTACGCGTCCACTGTCCTGTGATCTGGAAGACGGGGCAGCTGGGAGGCGGCACACGCGGATTGGCTCCTCTGTCAATCACAGGTCATGTGTACATGTGTCCAATCCTCACAGACAAGGGCGGGCATACAGCCTATCTAGCAGGCAGCCCAGCCCTAGAAACAGAATGTATTCCTAAATCACTCACCAAGGTAACCCATTGTACTAACCTAGTGCACGCACTACTCGATTTGTCATACACTGTTCCCAAATCATAGTTTGATAAGCCGCGTGGTCGCATTGTCCCATTTGGGATGCTGCACCTTAGAAGGGACTAGGGTTGCACTGGCCTCTAGGGGTACAGAGGGAACCCCGCAGTGGACCCACCTCATCCTCTAGGGACCCTTATTCATACTGTGCAGCTGAATTATACATATGTTACATTATATGGCACAACACCGTGACGTTCAGTGTGCACGCAGGTGTGATACATCGGAGCGGCCCATCGCTTTATAAGGATTGTTGCGTTGTGTACCCAGCTTTAGAGAATAACTATAGAATTGTGCTAGATAATTAGTAGTCAATAAATAATATAAAGACCCCAGCAATTGTAACGCAGGTAATGAACTATACCTGTGTGCGCTTAGTAAGGTGCGCTAGTTAATCCACTAAGCTTCCAGATGCATCGGGCAGGTAAGCGATGTCAGGAGGCTGATTCTAATCGTGTAGTTGGGGTAGAGATTGTAGTATGTATTCCCACACACACGTGCGCAAACATACGTTGCTAAGGTTGGCGATCGATGGGCTGCATTATTATTATCATCCTTTATTTATATGCTGCACCAAGGGATCCAAAGCTACCAATACAAAGTACATTACAAATAGGCAAAACATCGATGGTTTGTGATGCTAGAGAGCTGCTGTTGGTAGATGCGGCCCATTGGGGGCAGTGCTAAGCTAAGGACTCTGCAAAAGATGGCAGAGAACCATCAGCCATCGATGGTTAACAACCAAATACATATTACTTTTTACGATTAGAGGAATGGAAGGAGAAACAAGGGGAAGACACTAGTTAGTCAAAAATGGTGGGGGAAGTAGGTGTTCTTCCCTACAGAAGGGACAACCATCAATGGGTGCAAACCATCGATGGCTCACTGTTTATAATTCCATACCATCAAGGTTTTTCACTGATCACACCATTGATAATTACCCCCGTGGGTGGCCATCCATTTGTCATATAGACAAGGATTATATATATACACTAGGTGATTCATCGCGCCCTACGGGCAGGGCCATCTTAACAACAGTGTGGGCCCCTGGGCAAAGCAATGCACTGGGGCCCTTACCCATTCTCCCCTCCTAGGGGTGGGGGGGTGCTTGCAGCAGCAGCTTTGATGTCCCACGGGTGGCAGGAGGTGCTCTATCTTCCACTCAACATGTAGGACCTGGAGCAGTAACTTCTGCTAATTACTCCTTTACTGCACAGGTGGTGGGAGGGTGAACACTAACGTGTGGAAGGGGGCACTGAGCTGAATGAAGGGTCCCTTGTAAATGACTTCCAGGGAGGTAGGGGGTGTTTATACGCAGGGGAAGGTTGGATAACGGAGTGGGCTTAATATTCGTCATTTTCCGGTGGAAGGGCAGGTTGTTGACTGCAGATATCGCCATTATCTGGAAATAGATTTCTTAGCCTTCACTAGTATAAAAACCTAGAGTCCCAACTTTCAGGAGGTTCTGGGGACTTGGGGATCAGAGTTTAGGAGCCAGAGCAATCCATTGACAAAAATATAAAACTGTACACCAGACGTTTGGAGCTGGAGCAGGGACCGGCTGCTGGAAGGCTGATATCTCTGGTTCTGGGCATGCTAGTGTCTTCAGAAAGGGGAGAGTCCCAGGTTTTGGAATATAGGGGGACATTTACCAAAATGGATTCGTAGAAAAAAGGTGTATTCGTAGGGAGAAATACACCTTTTTTTTACGAATTTGTATTTTCGGGATTTACAATCCCAAAAAATACAACAATTCGTAGTCCTAAAGATGGAACATTCGTATTTGTAGTTACAAATACGAATGCCCTACACCATCGATAGGATACGACAGAAATCACCATTCAAAAGAATGGTGGTTTCTGATTTACTAAGCAGCCGTACTGACAATACGGCTGCTTAGTGGTGTGAAACACCCACGCAAATACGACAGGAAAATAGAACACCATTTTCCTGTTCTATTTGCGTTTTAGCCTGCACGGATCAGTCAGATCCGTGCAGGCTACAGTGTAAAAAAATAGAAAAAAATAAATAAATTAAAAAAAAAAACGGCGTGGGGTCCCCCCCACAGCCATAACCAGCACCAGGCTGAAGGAGCCGGGGCCGGTAATTAAAAATCAGGGAGCCCGACAAATAGGGGTTCCCCGATTTTTAACAACCAGCCCCAGGCTCCAGGTCCGGGGCTGGTTCCCAAAATACGGGGGACAAAATGAGTAGGGGTCCCCCGTATTTTAAGAACCAGCCCCAGGCACAACCAGCCGGCAGGGTAATGTCACAGCCGGGGGACACTTATAATATAAGGTCCCGCGGCCAAAACATTCTCCCTACCGACCAGTCAGCCTGGCCAGGGGCCCTGGGGGAGTGGGGACCCCCCCAATGAAGGGGTCCCCCCCCTCCAGGACTTACCTGACCAGGCTGAAGCCTGGTGCTGTCCTCGATGCCCCTGGGCGGTGGGCATCGAGCTGATAAATGTTGTAAAAAATAGATAAACCATTGTTTTTTACTGTGGCACTACAAGTGCCAGCAAGCCTCCCCAGCAAGCTGGGACTTGGAGAACCACAAGTCCCAGCCTGCTGGGCATTAAAGGGCCCGCTGGCACTTGTAGTTCTACAGTTAAAAAAATAGTGCACAAAACACACTGACACACTTTTAAAATAAAACTTTATTACACACAAAGCCCACACATACTGATACTTACCTATCTTCTTCCCATAGGTCGCCCTGATGTCCTGTGTCGGCGTCTTCTGGTCCTGTGTCGTCTTCTTCCTCCATGTCGACGTCGCTGTCGGCGATGGTGTCCCCGTCCGGATCCGAAGAAATCCATTTGGGAAGCTGTGGAAGGAAACCATACTCACCTGTCCCAGCGCGACGTAGTCCAGGTAAGTGTCTTTGCAAAACAATAAACCGAAAACCCCGAAACCAAACCGGACACGACGGAGACGCACGGTGTGTTTACATCGTGCGGCTCCGCCTCCCGAATGCCGCTATTGGCCGCCTTGCGGCCTAGCGGCCAATAGCGGCATTCGGGAGGCGGAGCCGCACGATGTAAACAAACACACCGTGCGTCTCCGTCGTGTCCGGTTTGGTTTCGGGGTTTTCGGTTTATTTTTTTGCAAAGACACTTACCTGGACTACGTCGCGCTGGGACAGGTGAGTATGGTTTCCTTCCACAGCTTCCCAAATGGATTTCTTCGGATCCGGACGGGGACACCATCGCCGACAGCGACGTCGACATGGAGGAAGAAGACGACACAGGACCAGAAGACGCCGACACAGGACATCAGGGCGACCTATGGGAAGAAGATAGGTAAGTATCAGTATGTGTGGGCTTTGTGTGTAATAAAGTTTTATTTTAAAAGTGTGTCAGTGTGTTTTGTGCACTATTTTTTTAACTGTAGAACTACAAGTGCCAGCGGGCCCTTTAATGCCCAGCAGGCTGGGACTTGTGGTTCTCCAAGTCCCAGCTTGCTGGGGAGGCTTGCTGGCACTTGTAGTGCCACAGTAAAAAACAATGGTTTATCTATTTTTTACAACATTTATCAGCTCGATGCCCACCGCCCAGGGGCATCGAGGACAGCACCAGGCTTCAGCCTGGTCAGGTAAGTCCTGGAGGGGGGGGACCCCTTCATTGGGGGGTCCCCACTCCCCCAGGGCCCCTGGCCAGGCTGACTGGTCGGTAGGGAGAATGTTTTGGCCGCGGGACCTTATATTATAAGTGTCCCCCGGCTGTGACATTACCCTGCCGGCTGGTTGTGCCTGGGGCTGGTTCTTAAAATACGGGGGACCCCTACTCATTTTGTCCCCCGTATTTTGGGAACCAGCCCCGGACCTGGAGCCTGGGGCTGGTTGTTAAAAATCGGGGAACCCCTATTTGTCGGGCTCCCTGATTTTTAATTACCGGCCCCGGCTCCTTCAGCCTGGTGCTGGTTATGGCTGTGGGGGGGACCCCACGCCGTTTTTTTTTTTAATTTATTTATTTTTCTATTTTTTTTTTACACCTTGCAGCCTGCACGGATCTGACTTGATCCGTGCAGACTGCTAGAAATAATTCGTATTAGCGGCCGTATATACGGCCGCTAATACGAATCATTACACCATCGGAGGGTTACAAAGCAGTCGTATCTGACTGCTTTGTAAATCCCCCTCCGGAACACGACTTTGCATACGACTTAAACAGTCGTATGCAGTCGTAGGGAAACAACCAATACGAAAAACTAGGTTTTTCATATTGGTAAATTTCCCCCATACTCTCAGAAAAACTCTATGTCAGAGAAAACCTGAGAAATATAACAGGGAATTGTAATTAACAGGTCGGATGTGGACTGCTGCTTTGAAGTTGGATATCTCCAGTTCCCCAGGGCCGATTTTCAAAATTCTGGTATCCCTGGAAAAAGGGGATCCTCAGCTATCAGAATAGGGCCCTTATACACCTGGGGCCCCTGGGCAAGTGCCCATTAAGCCCATATGAAAAGACGGCCCTGCCTACGGGCGCTCATCACACCGTCGTAAGGGGCTGCGCCCCCTTAATTTGTGAACATTTGTATATGAGAAAGATGGTTAGAATTGTATGAAAGATGGCCTGCATTGCAACTTGAGTTATAGGTGAAATGTGTTAAATAGAGAGCATATGATGTGGAAGGGGGTGTGTCTTGTTTTGTTTAATTAAAAAGCGGTTACAGAGTAAGATGTACATTGATAGTGTGGATGGTACAGTGACATTTGTGGGTGTGTGTGTGGGGGGGGGGGCTGTGTGTGCATGTTGTTTAGGTGTGTGTGTTCAATAGTATAGTAGGGTGTTTCTGAGTCAGCGGCTCCCACTGGCGGAGGTCACGACACAGGAAAAAAGGAGGCTGGGTAGTGATCGGGGGGTCCGTGAATTGCGGGAGGGGGGGGGGGGGGCACGGGGCGCGATAATTCACCTAGTTGGTTATATATTCGTGTAGAAGGATGGTAGGATGTTGCTGTCATTCAGAATGCATTTACATAAACAGTAATAGTAGCAGGTAAAGGTCTGACTTAAAACACCTACAGTGAAACAGAACAGGTGTTATATATTATACAAAGAATTGGTTGATGATGTGTAGGTGGACGTGCACATAGTTCATAGTTGTCACTGGAAAAAAATTGCTACAAGAAAAAATCAACACAGAAAGTTCAACACATGTGGCACTTCATCGGTGTCCATGTCGACACATGAGAATGAATATGAAAACATTCAAAAAAAAGAAAAATAAATCTTCAAAACTCATGTCAACCTTTTTCATTGTCGACCATAGCCGTGCCAGTGTTTTGCATGTGCCATTTAATCCTGGGGTTGCCGTGAATCGCGCGCGGGGGTGGGGGGGGAGGGAGGAGGTGAGGGGTGTCCGCGAATCACGGGAGGAGGGGTCGTGGGTGGATGCCGAGAATTGCGGGAGGGGGGGATGCGGGGGGGGGGTGTGGGTGCCGCGAATCGTGGCACCATGAACCGTGGGAGGGGGGCCCGGGGGGTTGTCGCGAATCGTGGGAGGGAGGATCGTGGGAGTCACCGGGTGTGCTGCGAATCGCCACTAGAAAAAATCAGCACAGAAAGGTCAACACATGTAAATGTTGACATAAGTGTGGCACTTCATTGGTGTCCATGTCGACACATGAGAATGAATATGAAAACATTGAAAAAGTGAAAAATAAATCTTGTCAACCTTTTTCATTGTCGACCATAGCCATGTCATTGTTTTGCATGTGCCATTTAATCGTGGGGATGCCGTGAATGGGGGGGGGGGGAGGTGCATACCCAACATGACCCTCTCCAGGAGGGACACATTGCTCTGTTTCTGGACTTTCTTCTTAATTTCTGGATTACCATCACCTGTGCTTAAACACCTTTCTTGTCAAGTACCCTGTTTAAAATGACAGGTGATGACAATCATAAATTAAGATGGAAGTCCGCAAACAGAGCATTCTGTCCCTCCTGGAGAGGGTCATGTTGGGAGGTATAGAGGTGTGGGGCGCTCACCTGGTGTGTCTGGTGAGTAGTTGTGTCTTTGCTGTGTAACATGGAGAGGCAGAGGGTGTCTGGCACTGTCTGTGGGCTCACTGGGCTGGTTCTCTGTCATGTGAGTCAATCATGTGAGTCAGAGGCTCCACCCAGCGTTATAGCTCCAGACACACTTTGAGTGACAGATGTAGCCAAATATATAAGAGATATATAACCACACACAGGGATCAGCAGCCTCATAACTCCTCCTACTCCTTCCCTTAGCTCCCCCACCTCCTCCTCATCTACTCTCCATCCTCCGCTCCCTCCTACTCTCCTCTCCTCCCCCCCTCTCCTCCCCCACAACCTCTCTTCAGCTTCCCTTCCTCCGCTCCTCCTCTCCTCTGCTCCTCCTTTCCTCTGCTTCCCCTCCTTTCTTCTGCTTCCAATCCTCTTCACCCCTCCCCTGCTTTCCCTTCTCCTTGTCTCCGCTCCTCTTCTCCTCAGCTACCACATCTCTTTCCCTCCTCCACTACCCCTCCTCCTCCTCTCCTTTGCTTCCCTCCTGCTCACCTCATCTCCTCCGCACCCCCTCCCCTTCTCTCACTTCTCCGCTTCCCCTCTCTTCCTCTCCCCCTCCCCTCTTCTCCTGCACTTCCCCTCCTCCTCACCCCTCTCCTCTTCTCCTGCTCTCCCTTCTCCTCTCCTCCTCTACTCTCCCTCCTCTTACTCCTCCTCTTCTCTGCTCCCCTTCTCTCTCTCCTCCCCACCACTTTTCGTCGGAGGAGGAGGAGCATTTCAATCGCTGCTGATCATGTACCATGCAGCACCAATGACAAGAGGTACACAGTGCCTTCTGTGCTACTTCTCTACATGTCCGCTTCTCTCCTCCTCCACTCCTTTGCTCCTTCTCTGATCCCCCTCCTCCACTCCTTTGCTCCTTCTTCTCTGATCCCTCTCCTCCTTCCCCTCCTCCTCTCCCCAGCTCTCCCTTTCCCCTCTTTTGCTCTCCTCACCAATTTCCCCACACTTTTCTCTCTCTGACTGCCAGTGAACCTGTGCTGGGGTACAGGAAGAGAAGACCCAGCGCCGGGGAGATGGAGCAGGAAGAGATGACTAGCACAGAAGAAGAGAAAGTGCAGCAGACCCAGTCTGCCCAGGAGCAGGGGCAGCAAAATCATCGCTACCATCGCTGCTGATTGTCACAGGAGGTACCCAGCACCAGCTTGCACTGCGCTCCCTTCTCTGCACCTCCTCCATGCCTCCTCTCCTCCTCCTCTCCCCCTCTTCTTATCTGCTCCTGCTCTCTGTTCTCCCCTCCTCCTCAGCTCCCCAACCACCTCCTCCGCTCCCCCTCCTCCTTTCCTGTTTCCCCCTCCTTTCTTTTGCTTCCAATACTCCTCACCCCCTCCCCTACTTTCCTTTCTTCTTTCCTCTCACTCCTCAGCTCCCCTTCCTCTTCTGCTTCCCCTCCTCCTCTCGCTTCCCTCCTGCTCACCTCCTATACTCCGCACCCCCTCCCCTTCTCTGCTCCTCCACTCCCCCCTCCTCTCCTTCACTTCCCCTCCTCCACACCCCCTCTCCTTTTCTCTCTCTCCACCCTCTCTCTCTCTCTCCACCCTCTCTCTCTCTCTCCACCCTCTCTCTCTCCACCCTCTCTCTCTCTCTCTCCACCCTCTCTCTCTCTCCACCCTCCACCCTCTCTCTCTCCACCCTCTCTCTTTCCACCCTCTCTCTCTCTCTCCACTCTCTCTCTCGCCTCACCCTCTCTCTCTCTCTCTCTCTCGCCTCACCCTCTCTCTCTCGCCTCACCCCCCCTCTCTCTCTCTCTCTCTCGCCTCACCCTCTCTCTCTCGCCTCACCCTCTCTCTCTCTCGCCTCACCCTCTCTCTCTCGCCTCACCCTCTCTCTCTCGCCTCACTCTCTCTCTCTCTCGCCTCACCCTCTCTCTCTCTCTCGCCTCACCCTCTCTCTCTCTCGCCTCACCCTCTCTCTCGCCTCACCCTCTCTCTCTCGCCTCACCCTCTCTCCACCCACTCTCTCTCTCTCTCTCTCTCTCTACCCTCTTTCTCTCCACCCTCTCTCTCTCTCCACCCTCTCTCGCCTCACCCTCTCTCTCTCTCTCTCGCCTCACCCTCTCTCTCTCTCGCCTCACTCTCTCTCTCTCCACCCTCTCTCTCTCCCTCTCTCTCTCCACCCTCTCTCTCTCCCTCTCTCTCTCCACCCTCTCTCTCTCTCCACCATCTCTCTCTCTCCACCCTCTCTCTCTCTCTCCACCCTCTCTCTCTCCACCCTCTCTCTCTCTCTCCACCCTATCTCACTTCACCCTCTCTCTCTCTCACCTCACCCTCTCTCTCTCTCGCCTCACCCTCTCTCTCTCGCCTCTCTCCCTCTCTCTCTCTCGCCTCACCCTCTCTCTCGCCTCACCCTCTCGCCTCACCCTCTCTCTCTCTCGCCTCACCCTCTCTCTCTCTCGCCTCACCCTATCTCTCGCCTCACCCTCTCTCTCTCCTCACCCTCTCTCTCTCGCCTCACCCTCTCTCTCTCTCGCCTCACCCTCTCTCTCGCCTCACCCTCTCTCGCCTCACCCTCTCTCCACCCTCTTTCTCTCGCCTCACCCTCTCTCCACCCTCTCTCTCTCTCTCTACCCTCTCTCTCTCCACCCTCTCTCTCCCATTCCCAGCAGTCACCTCTCTGGTCACATCCCCCTGTGTTGCTGTATAATGCCCCAATCCCAGCAGTCACCTCTCCGGTCTCATCCTCTGGTGATACTGTATAATGTCTCATTCCCAGCAGACACCTCTCTGGTTACATTCTTCTGATGTTACTGTATACTGTCCCATACCCAGCAGTCACCTCTCCGGTCACATCCCCCGGTGTTACTGTATAATGTCCCATTTCCATCCCCCCGTGTTACTGTATAATGTCCCAATCCCAGCAGTCTTCTCTCCGGTCACATCCCCAGGTGTTACTGTATAATGTCCCATTCCCAGCTGTATCCTCTCAGGTCACATCCCCCGATGTTACTGTATCATGTCCCATTTACAGCAGTCACCTCCCCCGGTGTTACTGTATAATTCCACATTCCCAGCAGTCACATCTCTCGTCACATCCCCCGATGTTACTGTATAATGCCTCATTCCCAGCGGGCACCTCTCCGGTGTTACTGTATAATTCCCCATTCCAGCAGTCACCTCTCTGGTCACATCCCTCGGTGCTAATGTATAATGTCCCATTCCCAGCAGTCACCTCTCTGGTCACACCCCCCCCCCCCATTGTTACTGTATAATGCCCCATTCCCAGCAGTCACCTCTCCGGTCTCATCCTCTGGTGTTACTGTATAATGACCCATTCCCAGCAGTCACCTCTCCGGTCACATCCCCTATTGTTACTGTATAATGCCCCATTCCCAGCAGTCACCTCTCCGGTCACATCCCCCGGTGTTACTGTATAATGTTCCATTCCCAGCAGTCATCTCTCTGGTCACAACCCCCGATGTTACTGTATAATGTCCCATTCCCAGCAGTCACCTCCCCCGGTGTTACTGTATAATGACCTATTCCCAGCAGTCACCTCTCCGGTCAGCAGCTGGATGATTTTGTTGGTGAGTTTCAGGATCTTATGGTCATTGTCTCTCTCATTTATCAATGAGTGAGGTTAAGGCACAGTCTTGGAATCCTGGGTCTTGATCCCTCTTCTGAACACATAGGGACGGCTGCTGCTGGGTGTCTCACATTCACCGTCCTTCTTCGGTGGCACATAATCCTAAGTGAGGAGAAAAATGTTAAATCAACTGCACTGATGGTATAGCAGCTCTCATAAATGCAAAGGTTCTGAGGGGTAAAAAAGAGCGATGGGATAAGTTTATACGAGTGACACCTGTAAAGTAAAAATGTATTAGTAAAATAATGTTTACACTCCTTTTGGAGGATGTGAGGTGAGAGAGGGAGATTGTCGTGCTGTCCCTACTAACCCTAACCTTACAGAGGCAGCGGTATTCCTCAGCTCAGTTGCTGTCCGCTTCTGGGTGGAATCTTCTGTTGCGGCTTTGGTCCCGGGGCGCGGCTTGCTGACGTCAGCGACTGGCGTGTCGGTACTTCGGGCAGCAGCAAAGTCTCCAACCTGTTTCATGCCTCGCTGGGCACTTTGTCAAGGTGGGGTGACTGATAGAAGTTGCTCCCTGTATGTAAGGAAATGAAGTAGAAATTCACATCCAATTTTAACATTTTGTGTATTTCAAAAATGTAAAGAAATAAAAAAAGTTTGGACATTTTCCGAGCAACAATCTGGTTGGAACAAATATTTTAACGACATTTTGGGTGTCACGAACGGTGAAACGGTGTCAAGGCATGCATTATATGTAATAGTAGAGTGCAAGACTAATAAAAACACTAATAAAGAGATTACATCTCCATATGTGCCAAAGTGGTTTGTGCAAAATGCTAGTGAACAGCTAATGAACCCAATACACCAATCATGTCCAAACTATGGCCCGCCAGCTTTTGTGAAACTGCAAGTCCCATCATGCCTTGCCACAGTTTTGCTATTAGGGAATACTAAAACTATGTCAAGGCATGCTGGGATGTGTAGTTTCAAAACAGCTGAAGGGCCACATTTTGGACATGCCTGCAACATACGCTCAGTGACAAACAAGCTTTAAAATCAAAGTCAATTGTTTGGTGACCCGACTCCCAGGCTGCACCTCACCTGGATTTCTCCTCGCACCCTTCACGCACAGTAGGGCAATAAGCTGCATCTAGTTTATTTAGGGCGCAAAAATGCAGCCGACAAGACCAGGGCAAGTGCTGCGAACAATTCATTAGCTCCCACTACATTAGGCAAGAGCTACGGGTGCACAAAACAATTGAATCACCATTATATGTTGTTTAGCACCTTACATAAATTATATATATATTTTTTATTATTATTATTTTAATATGCAGTACAGTAAGACCAGCAACCCTTACCACCAGCATAGCTCTGCCCCAACACTCATGAAGCACCGCCTACATGTTTTGATTGGCCCACAATCCAATCAGTCAAAGAAAATGGATCACCATCAATAGGTAAAAACATTGATGGTCATCCATTGCATAGTATGCCACAATCAATGGGCAGTTGCACTATTGTCATCAATTGCAAAGACGTCCATCCCTAAAGCTGTGCACACACAGTGCAAGTGAGCCTCTGCGCTAAGTTTGCAGTTAAGCACAGATGGCTCAGCATTGTGTGCTGAACAATCTGTCACGGCCAGTGTTCTCTGGTGTGAGAACACTGGCGATGACTAGATTTATAACTGGATGCAGTGTAAATCTAGTCAGGCAACAGCGACGCGCGGGACCGCGCAATCGTCATCACCAGAGGGTATACACGTGGAGTGATCCTTTTTTCATTTCTAAGCGATCTAGTCAGATCACTTAGAAATAAATGAGTTTTGGGGAAAGGGGAACGTGGGGCAATCAGTCGCACAGGTTTTATCAAAGCAGTATTGTTCTCATTTACCCTCAGTGTATTTGTACATCGGTTGGTTAACCGTGAGTAGGGAGGGTGTGCTACCACTGGACACAGGTTTGACAATTTTTGGAAAGAAGAGAAAGTATGTCTCTGTGTGGTGCACAGGTTATTAAGAAAGTAAAATTTAACTTTTATTTGGATATGTTTAAAAGAATGTAGCGAAATATAGACAGAGAGTGACACATAAAGACACACACAGTGTAGGTTTAAAAAGGATAGAAATCCTTACTCAGTGTGATCCAACTCAATATCCTCCTAGATGTTGGTTAGATTCTATGTATTAGTAATAATGGTTTATTGTACAGTTTTCCACAGTGGAATTTTGTGCGTTTAAGTCGCCTATTACTGATCTGCTGGTAACAAAATTATCTGGGTTTATGTTCCCCTGTGATGTTACTGATCAGATTACTTCACATCACAAATAGGGTAGGCAATATGGTGCCCCGCGGGTCACCCCTCAAGCGGTGCGTGTCTGGTGAGATCTGCCACCTCTGCACCAGCACTGCGCGCCGCAAATGAGAGGGAGAGCCGCGTCAATGAGGACGTGTACCCTGCAGAGGAGCTCCGGCGTGTTAGAGTCAGCGCCGGAGATCTCCGTCTGTTAGGAGTCAGATCTGAGCGCTGCGGACGTCACGCAAGTAGCGCCTCTGACTGAGCGGTCCAGTGAGAACTGGCATACCGCTCCGACTAAACGATTTTAAGCTAATACAGATCAAAATACATGTAATAGGGATAGGGGAGAGGAGGAGAGCACACTGAGTGGACCTAGACACTCAGTGTGCTCTCCTCCTCTCCCCTACTTTCTCACTTAGAAATAAGCCTCATATCCCCCTGGGCGGGATGTATTAATGTACATCACTGACCCTCGTCTGCCAGCCGCCGCGATGCTACCGCATATGTACTAACATATGCGGCTAGCATCGGGTTGCGGTGACGGAGACCCCCGCGATACCTGTAATGTGGTGTGCGGGGGTCTCTGTCACATCCTGGCGGCTGTCAGTGTCCCCCTGCCTCTCCTCCTCCTCCCTACAGCCGGATGTCCTCCCGGCTGTGACACCTGCTGGGGGAGGAGGAGATCGATGGAGGACGGGAGGGGGGGGGAGGTCGCAAGGACGGTGGGCGGCGATAGAAGCCCATAGGCATCTATAGGGTATCGCCACCCAGAGGTGGAGATACCCTGCCAGGCGGAGACGGGGCGGACGGGTAATGGTACATAGGGAAATGCGGTAAAACCCCCGTTTTACCACATTTTCCCTTTAGTACATCCCGCCCCCTGTGTGTATGCCCCATTAGGATAGTAGATAATACAGTATACACTTTAGACTACAGTATAACTAATGTGACAATAATCCCTGTATAACGTGTACCCTCCCAACTTCTGTGTTGGGGAAATAGGGGGTGGGGCGTATGCAAATGAGGGCACAGCTTATGCTAATTAGCCGCGACCTCATTTTCATACGAGAATAGACGCGGTACTTGTGTAGTTTCACGGCCCCGGAATTGCAGAGGCTCGCATGCCGCTCTAGCTATGAAACTTGGCAGCCTGCCAGGTAGCGTAGCGCTGCGCGTGCCAAATGTAATGAAGTGTATCGTGTAAAAAACAGACAAACGGGGCTTAAAAACAAACAAACGGGGCTTATAAATCGCACACCCCGGCACATCGCAAACCCCGGCACACCGCTGGTGTTCCCAATGTAGACGCTAACTTATTTAGCGTCTCAATTCACACTCCCGGCACTTCGGCTTAGACGTGCGCGGACAGCGTTACGTAGTCAGTCAGGGAGCTACGCAGTTTGCGTAGTCAGTCAGCAGTAGCCCTGTATGAGACACTGAGGTAAATGTGTTCCTGAATCAGCCTCACTATCCACGCTCACCCGAAGCGTGGAGAGCCCCGCGAGGGGCGGCGGTACGCGTCCTACGACCTTTTCATACCCCCACTATCCACTTCGGCATGGAGTTGAGAATAGAATAGTGTGGCGAGCGCAGCGAGCCACAGAGCCCGAAGCGTGGCGAGCGCAGTGAGCCGCGCGAGGGGACACGCATACCTTCACAGCTATCTGCGCCCCCTCGCGGGCTTCACAGGTGTCAGCGTCCGCTCGCCACGCTTCGGGCTTACGCTGACACCTGTGAAGCCCGCGAGGGGACGCGGATAGCTGTGAAGGTATCAGCGTGCGCTCGCCACGCTTCGGGCTCGCTGCGCTCGCCACACTATTCTATTCTCAACTCCACGCTGACGTGGATAGTGGGGGTATGAAAAGGTCGTAGGACGCGTACCGCCACGCTTCGGGTGGCCGTGGATAGTGGGATTTACACGGTCCACAGCTGTGGCGTCCACTAGTGGCACTGAGGGTGGGTTTCAATAGTGTTCCCCTAGGGCCACCTAAATTTAAATGCTTTTGCGTCTAAATTTAAATGTACCCCTTCACCTAAGTAAATCCAGACGCATTTGCGTCTGGGTTTACAAGCCCCAACACCTTTGCGGCTTGCAAGGCGCCTGTATTCTAACGCTTTAGCGTCTGAATCCAGGCTTTCCGGCTTCTTAGCGGCTATCTATGTGACTCGAGATTCAAACGCAGTTGCGTCTGAATCTCGCGTACAGTTTAGAAGCGCCGGCATCGCTGTGCCGGGGTGTGCACTTTAACATACCCCCGTTGTCAGCGGTGCCCAGGCGCTGCCTATTTCACTGTGGAACTACAAGTGCCACAGTGACATTGACCTGTCAGCGCTGCTGCTGCTGCTGGCCGGCAGCTACGCTGTTTACATACAGCTAGTGCGGCACAAGCTCAGTCAGACAGAGCTAGAGCGGCACGCGCACGGTTAATCAGAGCCTCTGGCAGGCTGCCAAGTTTCATAGCTAGAGCGGCACGCGAGCCTCTGCACTTCCGGCGCCGTGAAACTACACAAGTACCATAGACGCTGTGCGCATGCGCACAGCATCTATTCTACTAGATTGGGGGTCTCCCAACTGCCACCCCCCGCAGCGGGACAATGCCTGCCGTGGGTGGGACAGCGGGACAGGACCCGAAAATCGGGACTGTCCCGCTGTAATCGTGACAGTTGGGAGGTATGGTATAACCATCCAGCAAGCAATCCCGTACATGTACTTGGTGTCACCTGAACGCAGCAGTGATCCCAGCCTATATACAGTATGCCCAGTTTTCCTACATCTGCACTAATGGCTACGTGCAGTTTGCTAGCCTGTACGGTTTGGCGCACCTGTATCTCACCACATTGGCATGCCGGGCACATATTTACCATTACACTCACATGTGTTTATTATCATAGAACATAGCAAAGCGCGCATAGCTACTGCAGCAGAGAGAGAGAACATATGGTATACACACAGAGGCTTTCCATAGATTATAATCTGGTCTATATACACCTGTGTCACACTTTGGGAAAGCAGATAGATAATATACAGTGTATAATAATGCAGACAGCACTGGGGCTGAGATATTACAACCTGAGCCATAGAGTAGCGCTGCTGAGGATACACTGGTATGCCCATACACATAGATATCCCCAGTAGCACCATACAGCAGCCCTGTGGGAGTCACATACATGACCAACATACAGACTGAGCTCCAGTCCTCACCCACAGGTTGCTCAATGCTCAGGGGGTGTTCTGCACATGTGCACTTACCAGCCGCTTCTTCTACGCAGGGGCAGAGCGTCCATGGCGTCCCAGTCAGTGACTGCCTCCATCAGAGCAGCCGGGGCAGAGTGCTCATGTAGGGGGAGCAGCAGTGATGACGATGCAATATGTGCCAGGTGTAGTTCCAGCAGCTGCCAATAGGTGGCGATGGTGCGGCACAGCGTGAATGACGTCACTGCATTGTAGCTACGAGATACACGGACAGTCCGTGTATGAGTGGCTGGTACAGTGGCGTGTACCGTTAGTTCAGCGTCTGGGACAGCCACTCAGGCTGAGCCACCACGGGTTCGAATCCTCCTCCAGTGTCTGCTGTTTCAGGGGCGTGGGGTGTAGCGCCTTCGGATCCGGGAGCAGCCTGAGTTTTTGACTCATCCACTGATACCACAATATTTTCTGCTCAAACTACATAATATTAATAATTAGCCACCATATATAACCAGGAGGAATAACTTTAAGTGGGGGCAGGACGGAGACTGTGTACAGACCAATTACCATTACGGCTGCTCTGATGGAGGTAGTCACTGACTGGGACGCCATGGACGCTCTGCCCCTGCGTAGAATATACAGTTTATTCATTGGCACAAAACAGCAAAATAGGTTAAAATTAAAAAAGTGCATTAAGAAAAAGTGAATAGAAATTGGAGCTGTGTGTCCGTGTCGCTGTACACTTATACAGTGCCCGTGTCAGCAGATTTCCACATACACAATTTTCTTTAATAACTCATGTCGACCTATTCCTGTGTTGACCTTTTTCATGCAGCCTTTTGGATTGTGTCGACCATTTTCAGCGTCAATTTAAACCAGGTCGATCTTTTTCATATGTAGACCTTTTCACTGCAGACCAATAGATCTAATTACTGTTGACTTAATGACCCTCACCCCTGGTCACAGCATCTATAAACTGTTATGTAGGACAGGAGACAAGTCCCGAAAACGAATAGCATTCCTCCCAACTGTCCTGATTACAGTGGTACGGTCCCGCTATTTGGAGCCTGCCCTGATGTCCCTTGAGGGGAGGTGATCATGGCTGCTCTGCTTTGTGGGGCAGCCGGTGATTGCTGGATAGGTGCAGCAAGGAGAGACGGGGCTGGGTACGCTGGCAAAGAAGATGGAAAACCCGGGGCCTCGATGCCCGGTCCCGCCCCCGTTGCACATAGCCCCACCCCTTTCCAGGGCCAGCTGCATGCAGGTCCCACTGATCTATTGGTAAAAGTTGGAAGGCATGTTTGATGTTCTGTGTATACAATACATTCCTTTTTCTTTTTTAATAGTAGGATCGGCAGCAATTAGCTGTATGCTCTGGCCTTCGTCTGCGGATCTTCACCTCCAATGAAGTGTATGGCCTTTGTCAAACATACATAAAAAAAAAAAAAAAATGATACCCGATCTATTGTCTGCGGGCGCGGCCTGACGGGCAACCCGTACAGACAGACGTGATTCTAGTCTGGCTCTAAACACAGATATTTCTCCATTCCCTGGAGAGAAATTGGCCTCACACTCCTTGCTGAAACAGGTAAGGATCATATGGTCGACCTAAAGATTGTCGACAGTCATTAGGTCAACATACTGCAAGGTTAACAGGTCAACAGGTCATTTGGTCCAAAAAAGCATTAGGTCGAAATGGTCTAGCTCAACATGGGGTTTTGTACTTTTTTTTTTTACCCGAATGCCGACACAGTCAACATGGACACAGGATTAAGTGCACCGCATCCCCTCGCATGTCTGGCTGTGCTTGGCACTCTATGTTATTCTCCTACCACACCCTAGTGCAGGCATTCCCAACCACGGTCCTCAAGGCACACCAACATTACAGGTTTTAATGATATCCAGGCTTGAGCACAGGTGACTTAATTAGTACCTGTGATTTGGATTAATCCATCTGTGCTGAAGCCTGGATATCACTAAAACCTGCACTGTTGGTGTGTCCTGAGGACCGTGGTTGGGAACGCCTGCCCTAGTGGATGGTAGGGCATGAAATTCCGCCTGTCAGCACATGTCGGCTCAAAAAAAAAACCAAAATTCCAGTGAAAAACCCAGTCGACCTAGACCATGTTGACCTAATGACCTGTCGACCTAGACCCATGTCGACTTTGCAGTATGTCGACCTGATGACTTTCGACCATCTGATACCGCTGATACCGGTTAATAGATAGAGGTTATCAATCCGCACGGCCTGTAATTGGTATAGCTATCTCACCCCTGCATTACTATATTAAGTATCAATTGGTAATGGGGGAGGCGCACCCAGGAATATGTATTAGACTTGGAAGCAAAGAAAGATAAAGTATTCCTACAAGGGGCAATCTAGGTTAGCATATATTAATGTTCTGATTAATGTTATAGGTACATTAATAAAGTGACCCAAGAAACAGAGAATTGGCTAAAACATGATGTTTATTGATTCATTTATTAAGGACAGCGAAATATTAACCCCTTCCCGTCATTTGACGTACATTTACGTCATGGCCGGGATGTTCTTCCCGACACATGGCATAAATGTACGTCACGACTTTAAACTGTCACTGCGTCTAGAGACGCAGTGACAGAGGGACGATGTCTGCTGTCCCTGACAGCAGACATGTCCCTGCATGCCCAGGGGGGGCTGCGATGCCGCCCCCCCCGTCGGCGATCGCTGTGATTGGCTGTTCAGTGTGAACAGCCATTCACAGCGGTTTCCTGTGTTACCAGCGAATCAGACGCTCGGTAACACAGGTGTCAATCACCGCCGGGCGTCAGGGGGCATGAGGGGGTCATCGGTGACGATGACACCTCACCCCACCCTCACCCCACCTGCCCCCAAGGCTGTGATTGGTCCGTCGGACCGACAGCCAATCACAGCCAAGGCGCGACATTTAAACTAACGGTGACTGCGCTGCAGACGCCATTCCGGTCTGGAATAGCGTGCAGAGCGGTCACCGTGCCTATCTGCCGTGATACTGACCTGATCCTTGCTAATACTTACCTGATCCTTGCAAATACCTTACCTGATCACCTGATCACTGCTTGTAGCGTGCTGGACGCTTCCTGGATCTGACTTCTTGGGACTTCCTGCTGCTGCTGCAGTGTGATAGAGAGATAGAGAGATAGAGAGAGAGATAGAGAGAGATAGAGAGATAGTGACAGAGAGAGCTATATTTTGTGTCTGCTACCCCCCCTTTTTGGGGGTGCAGGTTTTTTTTATATATAAATAACTGTCAGTGCTGCTGCTGCAGTGTCATAGAGTGATAGATAGTGATAGATAGTGATAGATAGTGACAGATAGAGAGATTTGTGTCTGCTACCCCCCCTTTTTGGGGGTGCAGTTTTTTTTTTATATATATAACTGTCAGTGCTGCTGCTGCAGTGTCATAGAGTGATAGATAGTGATAGATAGTGAGAGATAGAGAGATAGAGAGAGATAGTGACAGAGAGTGATAGAGAGTGTATATTTTGTGTCTGCTACCCCCCCTTTTTGGGGGTGCAGGTTTTTTTTTATACATATAACTGTCAGTGCTGCTGCTGCAGTGTCCTAGAGTGATAAATAGTGATAGATAGTGATAGATAGTGATAGATAGTGAGAGATAGAGAGAGATAGTGACAGAGAGTGATAGAGAGTGTATATTTTGTGTCTGCTACCCCCCCCCCTTTTGTGCTGATCAGTATATCTGTGCTGATCAGCAACTTTTTGGGGGCGCAGGGTTTTTTTTTTATATATATACCTGTCAGTTGCTGCCAGTTGCACTGTCAGTTGCACCAAAGGTTGTGCACCTGCTGCCCCTCACTGGTAATCAGTGTCGCATCACTGATCACCTTTTTTTTTTTTGAGAGTGCTGTGGGGTCTTTTTTTAATTTTTTTTTTACACACACTGTGATTTTGTGGGTGTCCTGTGGCCACTGTGCGCTGATCAGTGACGTACATCACTGATCAGCTTTTTCGGCACAGGGTTGATCTATTTTTTTTTTTTTTGATCAAATTCCTGTTGCCTTTGAGCGCTGTTCAGTGACGGACGTTACTGACCAACATCTGTGCTCAATTTTTGGCGCAGGACCTTTTTTTTTTTTTTTTAACCCCTTCAATTTTTTTTTTTTATTGGGATCAAATTCCTGTATAAAGTATTTTTTTTTTCTGCACTACATACACACTACACACTACATACCCCCCGGGTTGAAATAAAGTTTGTACCCCCCCCCTACACTATACACGTGTTGAAACATTTCACTACCAGTAACACAAAAATAAAAATGGCATCCCAAATGTCATCCCAAATGTCATCCCAGTCATCCAGAAGAATGTATTCAGCGGAGGAGGCATATGCCATGCTTGCCTCTGACTCTGACACAGCCAGTGATGCAAGCGGGGAATTTGAAGGATTTGTCTTAAGCTCCTCTTCCTCCTCTGGTGATGAGGGACCCCCTCAAAGACGCCCCCGTAGAGCAGCTGAGACCCCCCCAATAATTGATCTCGTATGGACCCCACCACCAGACAATTTTGTGCCCCAGGTTCCTGAGTTTTTGGCCATGCCAGGAATCCAATTTGATTCCACAGGTCTCAGAGAAATTGACTTTTTCAAATTATTTTTCTCTGATGATTTTATAAATTTAATGGTGGACCAAACTAATTTATATGCCCAGCAGTTTATTGCTCAAAACCCCACGTCATCATTTGCTAGGTGGACCCCTGTAGATGCAGTAGAGATGATGACGTTTTGGGGTCTGGTGTTTCATATGGGCATAGTAAAAAAGCCAGAAATTAGGCAATATTGGAGTACAGATGTTCTGTACAGCACCCAATTTTACCGTATGGCCATGCCCCGGGCTCGATTTGAGACGATCCTTACATTTTTGCATTACAACGATAATGCACAGTGCCCTCCCAGAGATGATCCCACCTTTGACCGGCTATTCAAAGTCAGGCCGGTCATTGATCATTTCAGTGCCAAATTTGCAGAGATGTACATCCCTGAAAAATTTATTTGTATTGACGAGTCCCTTATACATTTTAAAGGAAGGGTTAAATTCCGCCAGTACCTTCCCAGTAAGAGGGCAAGGTATGGCATAAAAATGTATAAGCTGTGTGAAAGCACCTCAGGGTACACCCACAGGTTTAGGGTATATGAAGGGAAGGATTCAAGAATTGAACCGCCAGAATGCCCCCCCTCCCTCGTAGGTGTTAGTGGAAAAATTGTCTGGGATTTAGTGCACCCCTTCCTGGATAAAGGTTATCACCTCTATGTGGATAACTTTTACACCAGCATCCCCCTGTTTAAGGCCCTTGGTTCAAGAGGTACAGCAGCTTGCGGTACTGTGCGCAAGAACCAAAGAGGCCTCCCAAAAACGCACATTGCCCAAGTAATGAGAAGGGGTGAAAGCAGGGGAATATGCACCGAAAATATGTTGTTGGTCAAATATAAGGACAAGAGGGATGTCCTTATACTGACAACAATTCACGGAGACAGTACCACCTCCGTCCCTGTACGAGGTACCAGTACCCACACCTCCAAACCTAATTGTATCCTGGATTACAATAAGTACATGGGCGGAGTGGATCTTTCAGATCAGGTACTGAAGCCGTACAGTGCCCTGCGGAAAACAAAAATCTGGTACAAGAAGCTGGCCGTGTATATCATCCAGATGGCACTGTATAACGCTTACGTGCTATTCCGTTCTACCGGCCAGAGGGGGACATTTATGCACTTTCAAGAGGAAGTCATAAAGGGCCTAATATTTGGGAACCAGCAGGCAGAGGGCCCCAGTACTTCTAGTACTGGCCCCCGTATTGTACCAGGGCAGCATTTTCCTGATGAAATCCCCTCCACTGGAAAAAAGGGCAGGACACAAAAAAGGTGCAAAGTTTGCTATAAAAAGGGAATAAGAAAGCAAACTATTTTCCAGTGTGACACTTGCCCCGACAAACCCGGCCTATGTATAAAGGAGTGTTTTAAAATATACCACACATCTATGGATTATTAGGTTCATAATTTCACCGTGCTTCGGGGGTCTTGCTAATGCGACATAGCACCCACCAAAATTCCACCAGAATCTGAGCTGCAAAATCCAAAAATCACTCCTTCCCTTCTGAGTCCTGCCATGCACCCAACTGGTATTTTTCGGTCACATGTGAGACATTGCCGTACTCGGGAGAAATTGGGGCACAGATTTTGGGGTGCTTTTTCTCCTTCATACCTTCTGAAAATGAAAAATTTTGAGCCAGAACTGCATTTTTGTGTAAAAAAATGTAATTTTTCATTTTCACTGCCCAGTTGTATCAAAATTGGTGAAACCCCTGGGGGTTTGAAATGTACACTATACCCCTAGATGAATTCCCTGAGGGGTGTAGTTTGCAAAATGGGGTCACTTGTGGGGGGGTTCCACTGTATTGGTGCTTTGGGGGTCTTGCTAATGCGACATAGCACCCACCAACATTCCACCAGAATTTGTGCTGCAAAATCCAAATATCACTCCTTCCCTTCTGAGTCCTGCCACTTTTTGGTCACACATGAGGCATTGCCGTACTCGGGAGAAATTGGGGCACAGATTTTGGGGTGCTTTTTCTCCTTCATACCTTCTGAAAATGAAAAATTTTGAGCCAGAACTGCATTTTTGTGTAAAAAAATGTAATTTTTCATTTTCACTGCCCAGTTGTATCAAAATTGGTGAAACCCCTGGGGGTTTGAAATGTACACTATACCCCTAGATGAATTCCCTGAGGGGTGTAGTTTGCAAAATGGGGTCACTTGTGGGGGGGTTCCACTGTATTGGTGCTTTGGGGGTCTTGCTAATGCGACATAGCACCCACCAACATTCCACCACCAAAAATCACTCCTTCCCTTCTGAGTCCTGCCATGCACCCAACTGGTATTTTTTGGTCACATATGAGGCATTGCCATACTCAGGAGAAATTGGGGCACAGATTTTGGGGTGCTTTTTCTCCTTCATACCTTCTGAAAATAAAAAATTTTGAGCCAGAACTGCATTTTTGTGTAAAAAAATGTAATTTTTCATTTTTACTGCCCAGTTGTATCAAAATTGGTGAAACCCCTGGGGGTTTGAAATGTACACTATACCCCTAGATGAATTCCCTGAGGGGTGTAGTTTGCAAAATGGGGTCACTTGTGGGGGGGTTCCACTGTATTGGTGCTTGGGGGGTCTTGCTAATGCAACATAGCACCCACCAACATTCCACCAGAATCTGAGCTGCAAAATCCAAAAATCACTCCTTCCTTTCTGAGTCCTGCCATGCACCCAAATGGTATTTTTTGGTCACATGTGAGGCATTGCCGTACTCGGGAGAAATTGGGGCACAGATTTTGGGGTGCTTTGTCTCCTTCATTCCTTGTGAAAATGAAAAATTTTAAACCAGAACTGCATTTTTGTGTAAAAAATGTAATTTTGCATTTGCACAGCCCAGTTGTATCAAAATTGGTGAAACCCCTGGGGGTTTGAAATGTACACTATACCCCTAGATGAATTCCCTGAGGGGTGTAGTTTGCAAAATGGGGTCACTTGTGGGGGGGTTCCACTGTATTGGTGCTTGGGGGGTCTTGCTAATGCGACATAGCACCCACTAAAATTCCACCAGAATCTGAGCTGCAAAATCCAAAAATCACTCCTTCCCTTCTGAGTCCTGCCATGCACCCAAATGGTATTTTTTGGTCACATGTGAGGCATTGCCGTACTCGGGAGAAATTGGGGCACAGATTTTGGGGTGCTTTTTCTCCTTCATACCTTCTGAAAATGAAAAATTTTGAGCCAGAACTGCATTTTTGTGTAAAAAAATGTAATTTTTCATTTTCACTGCCCAGTTGTATCAAAATTGGTGAAACCCCTGGGGGTTTGAAATGTACACTATACCCCTAGATGAATTCCCTGAGGGGTGTAGTTTGCAAAATGGGGTCACTTGTGGGGGGGTTCCACTGTATTGGTGCTTGGGGGGTCTTGCTAATGCAACATAGCACCCACCAACATTCCACCAGAATCTGAGCTGCAAAATCCAAAAATCACTCCTTCCTTTCTGAGTCCTGCCATGCACCCAAATGGTATTTTTTGGTCACATGTGAGGCATTGCCGTACTCGGGAGAAATTGGGGCACAGACTTTGGGGTGCTTTGTCTCCTTCATTCCTTGTGAAAATGAAACATTTTGAGCCAGAACTGCATTTTTGTGTAAAAAATGTAATTTTGCATTTGCACAGCCCAGTTGTATCAAAATTGGTGAAACCCCTGGGGGTCTGAAATGTACACTATACCCCTAGATGAATTCCCTGAGGGGTGTAGTTTGCAAAATGGGGTCACTTGTGGGGGGGTTCCACTGTATTGGTGCTTGGGGGGTCTTGCTAATGCGACATAGCACCCACCAAAATTCCACCAGAATCTGAGCTGCAAAATCCAAAAATCACTCCTTCCCTTCTGAGTCCTGCCATGCACCCAAATGGTATTTTTTGGTCACATGTGAGGCATTGCTGTACTCGGGAGAAATTGGGGCACAGATTTTGGGGTGCTTTTTCTCCTTCATACCTTCTGAAAATGAAAAATTTTGAGCCAGAACTGCATTTTTGTGTAAAAAAATGTAATTTTTCATTTTCACTGCCCAGTTGTATCAAAATTGGTGAAACCCCTGGGGGTTTGAAATGTACACTATACCCCTAGATGAATTCCCTGAGGGGTGTAGTTTGCAAAATGGGGTCACTTGTGGGGGGGTTCCACTGTATTGGTGCTTTGGGGGTCTTGCTAATGCGACATAGCACCCACCAACATTCCACCACCAAAAATCACTCCTTCCTTTCTGAGTCCTGCCATGCACCCAAATGGTATTTTTTGGTCACATATGAGGCATTGCCATACTCGGGAGAAATTGGGGCACAGATTTTGGGGTGCTTTTTCTCCTTCATACCTTATGAAAATGAAAAATTTTGAGCCAGAACTGCATTTTTGTGTAAAAAAATGTAATTTTTCATTTTCACTGCCCAGTTGTATCAAAATTGGTGAAACCCCTGGGGGTTTGAAATGTACACTATACCCCTAGATGAATTCCCTGAGGGGTGTAGTTTGCAAAATGGGGTCACTTGTGGGGGGGTTCCACTGTATTGGTGCTTGGGGGGTCTTGCTAATGCAACATAGCACCCACCAACATTCCACCAGAATCTGAGCTGCAAAATCCAAAAATCACTCCTTCCTTTCTGAGTCCTGCCATGCACCCAAATGGTATTTTTTGGTCACATGTGAGGCATTGCCGTACTCGGGAGAAATTGGGGCACAGATTTTGGGGTGCTTTTTCTCCTTCATACCTTCTGAAAATGAAAAATTTTGAGCCAAAACTGCATTTTTGTGTAAAAAATGTAATTTTGCATTTGCACAGCCCAGTTGTATCAAAATTGGTGAAACCCCTGGGGGTTTAAAATGTACACTATACCCCTAGATGAATTCCCTGAGGGGTGTAGTTTGCAAAATGGGGTCACTTGTGGGGGGGTTCCACTGTATTGGTGCTTGGGGGGTCTTGCTAATGCGACATAGCACCCACCAAAATTCCACCAGAATCTGAGCTGCAAAATCCAAAAATCACTCCTTCCCTTCTGAGTCCTGCCATGCACCCAAATGGTATTTTTTGGTCACATGTGAGGCATTGCTGTACTCGGGAGAAATTGGGGCACAGATTTTGGGGTGCTTTTTCTCCTTCATACCTTCTGAAAATGAAAAATTTTGAGCCAGAACTGCATTTTTGTGTAAAAAAATGTAATTTTTCATTTTCACTGCCCAGTTGTATCAAAATTGGTGAAACCCCTGGGGGTTTGAAATGTACACTATACCCCTAGATGAATTCCCTGAGGGGTGTAGTTTGCAAAATGGGGTCACTTGTGGGGGGGTTCCACTGTATTGGTGCTTTGGGGGTCTTGCTAATGCGACATAGCACCCACCAACATTCCACCACCAAAAATCACTCCTTCCTTTCTGAGTCCTGCCATGCACCCAAATGGTATTTTTTGGTCACATATGAGGCATTGCCATACTCGGGAGAAATTGGGGCACAGATTTTGGGGTGCTTTTTCTCCTTCATACCTTATGAAAATGAAAAATTTTGAGCCAAAACTGCATTTTTGTGTAAAAAATGTAATTTTGCATTTGCACAGCCCAGTTGTATCAAAATTGGTGAAACCCCTG
>NW_028142119.1:72500-185653 GCF_055691185.1 Crinia signifera
CGCCATCAATTTTATTTTAAACAAACAAAATAACAGAAGGGGGGACATTATGGTGTTACCGTGTACCTATAACATATTTAAAAAGTATGCCTTAACCCAGTGGTGTCAAAGTCACGGCCCTACAGCTGTTGTGGAAGTACACATCCCTACATGCCCTGCCACAGATTTTATATAATGGATCGCTAAAATCTGTGGTAGGGCATGCTGGGAAGTGTAGTTCCACAACAGCTGGAGGGCCATGAGTTTGACACCACTGCTAAACCCCTTAATGCCCATTACATGTAATCACAACCCACCACCTAGCATCATGCCACACCTCTTCCCTTAGCCCAAAGCAGATTCATCTTGCACCTCCTCTCCCCTCCCTCACTCCCCCCCCCCCCCCAAGACATACTCTTCGCCAGTCGTGACCGAAGAGTGCACTCACATAGAATCGGTCGCAGGTGGGGGTACTGCAGCATCTGTCGGATAGGGCACCTCTCTCCTCCTCAGCGTCGTTCCCAGCAGCGTTGGGCTGTGTTCTCTGCCGCAGCGCCCTGGGGGCGGAGTTGGGGCAGCTGTCTCCCCGCCTGTATCCTTCCCGTCTATGTTGGGCGGTGTCCTGAGCAACGTCCTGGGGGTCCTCAGTGGCAGCAAGGTTTTAGTAGCATCCTGAAGGGGAGGGAAGAGGAGGAAAACATCCATATTTAAAAAAAAAAAATGCTGGTCTACAACAGTATGTAAAAATAGCGGCATAGTGAGTTTAGGAGAATCCTGTTCAAAAACTTGCAAAGAGATGGTGCCAGTGTGCACGCTCAGAGAGCAGATAAAGGGCGGGAAGGGGATTAAAAATAGGTCCTGGCATTTAAAGTACACAGGCCCACCTTGGTGTCAATAGTGTCAACACATTTGTGCGCGAGCGCTCAGGAAAAGAGGGTGTGGACACTCAAAATTGGCCTTGTGTAGTGTTCCACACCATATACCACTTCTACACATTCTGCAACAAAATAATAGACCCCATTATACTTGCCCCTTACACATTATGCCAAACGTATTGAGCCAAAATTCACATAATGCCACGCGGATTGAGCCAAAATTCACATAATGCCACGCGGATTATTCTTTATTCCCAGCGGTGGCAGGCGGCATTTCAAGGAAAAAAACCCTAACCCCATTGCACCTACCCCACACTGTCCCCCATCGCAGCAGCCCCACACTGTCCCCATCGCACCAGCCCCACACTGTAGTCTCCCATCACACCAGCCCCACACTGTCCCCATCACACCAGCCCCACACTGTAGTCTCCCCATTGCACCTGCTCCACACTGTAGTCTCCCCATTGCTCCAGCCCGCACTGTAGTCTCCCCATTGCAACAGCCCCACACTGTCACCATCGCACCAGCCCCACACTGTCTTTCATCACAACAGCCCCTTAAATTGTAAGCCATCAAAATGTCACCCTTATACTGTATGTAGAAATGGAGGAGGGCGGCTGGTGCAGCAGTAAACGGGAGGCCGAGGCAGCAGCGTGGGAGGGTGGAGGAAGGAGAGGCAGTCAGGACATGGTTGCAGCGGGGGTAGCCGGCGACATCATGCAGCAGTCTGACTGTACTCACCACCAGACGGTCCACACCAGGGCAGCGCTGCAGGGCTGACCAGTCTCCTCCTGTGGTCCAGGCGGCGCAGCTCCCGGAAGTACGCGTCCACTGTCCTGTGATCTGGAAGACGGGGCAGCTGGGAGGCGGCACACGCGGATTGGCTCCTCTGTCAATCACAGGTCATGTGTACATGTGTCCAATCCTCACAGACAAGGGCGGGCATACAGCCTATCTAGCAGGCAGCCCAGCCCTAGAAACAGAATGTATTCCTAAATCACTCACCAAGGTAACCCATTGTACTAACCTAGTGCACGCACTACTCGATTTGTCATACACTGTTCCCAAATCATAGTTTGATAAGCCGCGTGGTCGCATTGTCCCATTTGGGATGCTGCACCTTAGAAGGGACTAGGGTTGCACTGGCCTCTAGGGGTACAGAGGGAACCCCGCAGTGGACCCACCTCATCCTCTAGGGACCCTTATTCATACTGTGCAGCTGAATTATACATATGTTACATTATATGGCACAACACCGTGACGTTCAGTGTGCACGCAGGTGTGATACATCGGAGCGGCCCATCGCTTTATAAGGATTGTTGCGTTGTGTACCCAGCTTTAGAGAATAACTATAGAATTGTGCTAGATAATTAGTAGTCAATAAATAATATAAAGACCCCAGCAATTGTAACGCAGGTAATGAACTATACCTGTGTGCGCTTAGTAAGGTGCGCTAGTTAATCCACTAAGCTTCCAGATGCATCGGGCAGGTAAGCGATGTCAGGAGGCTGATTCTAATCGTGTAGTTGGGGTAGAGATTGTAGTATGTATTCCCACACACACGTGCGCAAACATACGTTGCTAAGGTTGGCGATCGATGGGCTGCATTATTATTATCATCCTTTATTTATATGCTGCACCAAGGGATCCAAAGCTACCAATACAAAGTACATTACAAATAGGCAAAACATCGATGGTTTGTGATGCTAGAGAGCTGCTGTTGGTAGATGCGGCCCATTGGGGGCAGTGCTAAGCTAAGGACTCTGCAAAAGATGGCAGAGAACCATCAGCCATCGATGGTTAACAACCAAATACATATTACTTTTTACGATTAGAGGAATGGAAGGAGAAACAAGGGGAAGACACTAGTTAGTCAAAAATGGTGGGGGAAGTAGGTGTTCTTCCCTACAGAAGGGACAACCATCAATGGGTGCAAACCATCGATGGCTCACTGTTTATAATTCCATACCATCAAGGTTTTTCACTGATCACACCATTGATAATTACCCCCGTGGGTGGCCATCCATTTGTCATATAGACAAGGATTATATATATACACTAGGTGATTCATCGCGCCCTACGGGCAGGGCCATCTTAACAACAGTGTGGGCCCCTGGGCAAAGCAATGCACTGGGGCCCTTACCCATTCTCCCCTCCTAGGGGTGGGGGGGTGCTTGCAGCAGCAGCTTTGATGTCCCACGGGTGGCAGGAGGTGCTCTATCTTCCACTCAACATGTAGGACCTGGAGCAGTAACTTCTGCTAATTACTCCTTTACTGCACAGGTGGTGGGAGGGTGAACACTAACGTGTGGAAGGGGGCACTGAGCTGAATGAAGGGTCCCTTGTAAATGACTTCCAGGGAGGTAGGGGGTGTTTTATACGCAGGGGAAGGTTGGATAACGGAGTGGGCTTAATATTCGTCATTTTCCGGTGGAAGGGCAGGTTGTTGACTGCAGATATCGCCATTATCTGGAAATAGATTTCTTAGCCTTCACTAGTATAAAAACCTAGAGTCCCAACTTTCAGGAGGTTCTGGGGACTTGGGGATCAGAGATCAGGAGCCAGAGCAATCCATTGACAAAAATATAAAACTGTACACCAGACGTTTGGAGCTGGAGCAGGGACCGGCTGCTGGAAGGCTGATATCTCTGGTTCTGGGCATGCTAGTGTCTTCAGAAAGGGGAGAGTCCCAGGTTTTGGAATATACTCTCAGAAAAACTCTATGTCAGAGAAAACCTGAGAAATATAACAGGGAATTGTAATTAACAGGTCGGATGTGGACTGCTGCTTTGAAGTTGGATATCTCCAGTTCCCCAGGGCCGATTTTCAAAATTCTGGTATCCCTGGAAAAAGGGGATCCTCAGCTATCAGAATAGGGCCCTTATACACCTGGGGCCCCTGGGCAAGTGCCCATTAAGCCCATATGAAAAGACGGCCCTGCCTACGGGCGCTCATCACACCGTCGTAAGGGGCTGCGCCCCCTTAATTTGTGAACATTTGTATATGAGAAAGATGGTTAGAATTGTATGAAAGATGGTCTGCATTGCAACTTGAGTTATAGGTGAAATGTGTTAAATAGAGAGCATATGATGTGGAAGGGGGTGTGTCTTGTTTTGTTTAATTAAAAAGCGGTTACAGAGTAAGATGTACATTGATAGTGTGGATGGTACAGTGACATTTGTGGGTGTGTGTGTGGGGGGGGGGGCTGTGTGTGCATGTTGTTTAGGTGTGTGTGTTCAATAGTATAGTAGGGTGTTTCTGAGTCAGCGGCTCCCACTGGCGGAGGTCACGACACAGGAAAAAAGGAGGCTGGGTAGTGATCGGGGGGTCCGTGAATTGCGGGAGGGGGGGGGGGGCACGGGGCGCGATAATTCACCTAGTTGGTTATATATTCGTGTAGAAGGATGGTAGGATGTTGCTGTCATTCAGAATGCATTTACATAAACAGTAATAGTAGCAGGTAAAGGTCTGACTTAAAACACCTACAGTGAAACAGAACAGGTGTTATATATTATACAAAGAATTGGTTGATGATGTGTAGGTGGACGTGCACATAGTTCATAGTTGTCACTGGAAAAAAATTGCTACAAGAAAAAATCAACACAGAAAGTTCAACACATGTGGCACTTCATCGGTGTCCATGTCGACACATGAGAATGAATATGAAAACATTCAAAAAAAAGAAAAATAAATCTTCAAAACTCATGTCAACCTTTTTCATTGTCGACCATAGCCGTGCCAGTGTTTTGCATGTGCCATTTAATCCTGGGGTTGCCGTGAATCGCGCGCGGGGGTGGGGGGGGGAGGGAGGAGGTGAGGGGTGTCCGCGAATCACGGGAGGAGGGGTCGTGGGTGGATGCCGAGAATTGCGGGAGGGGGGGATGCGGGGGGGGGGGGGTGTGGGTGCCGCGAATCGTGGCACCATGAACCGTGGGAGGGGGGGCCCGGGGGGTTGTCGCGAATCGTGGGAGGGAGGATCGTGGGAGTCACCGGGTGTGCTGCGAATCGCCACTAGAAAAAATCAGCACAGAAAGGTCAACACATGTAAATGTTGACATAAGTGTGGCACTTCATTGGTGTCCATGTCGACACATGAGAATGAATATGAAAACATTGAAAAAGTGAAAAATAAATCTTGTCAACCTTTTTCATTGTCGACCATAGCCATGTCAGTGTTTTGCATGTGCCATTTAATCGTGGGGATGCCGTGAATGGGGGGGGGGGGGGGAGGTGCATACCCAACATGACCCTCTCCAGGAGGGACACATTGCTCTGTTTCTGGACTTTCTTCTTAATTTATGGATTACCATCACCTGTGCTTAAACACCTTTCTTGTCAAGTACCCTGTTTAAAATGACAGGTGATGACAATCATAAATTAAGATGGAAGTCCACAAACAGAGCATTCTGTCCCTCCTGGAGAGGGTCATGTTGGGAGGTATAGAGGTGTGGGGCGCTCACCTGGTGTGTCTGGTGAGTAGTTGTGTCTTTGCTGTGTAACATGGAGAGGCAGAGGGTGTCTGGCACTGTCTGTGGGCTCACTGGGCTGGTTCTCTGTCATGTGAGTCAATCATGTGAGTCAGAGGCTCCACCCAGCGTTATAGCTCCAGACACACTTTGAGTGACAGATGTAGCCAAATATATAAGAGATATATAACCACACACAGGGATCAGCAGCCTCATAACTCCTCCTACTCCTTCCCTTAGCTCCCCCACCTCCTCCTCATCTACTCTCCATCCTCCGCTCCCTCCTACTCTCCTCTCCTCCCCCCCTCTCCTCCCCCACAACCTCTCTTCAGCTTCCCTTCCTCCGCTCCTCCTCTCCTCTGCTCCTCCTTTCCTCTGCTTCCCCTCCTTTCTTCTGCTTCCAATCCTCTTCACCCCTCCCCTGCTTTCCCTTCTCCTTGTCTCCGCTCCTCTTCTCCTCAGCTACCACATCTCTTTCCCTCCTCCACTACCCCTCCTCCTCCTCTCCTTTGCTTCCCTCCTGCTCACCTCATCTCCTCCGCACCCCCTCCCCTTCTCTCACTTCTCCGCTTCCCCTCTCTTCCTCTCCCCCTCCCCTCTTCTCCTGCACTTCCCCTCCTCCTCACCCCTCTCCTCTTCTCCTGCTCTCCCTTCTCCTCTCCTCCTCTACTCTCCCTCCTCTTACTCCTCCTCTTCTCTGCTCCCCTTCTCTCTCTCCTCCCCACCACTTTTCGTCGGAGGAGGAGGAGCATTTCAATCGCTGCTGATCATGTACCATGCAGCACCAATGACAAGAGGTACACAGTGCCTTCTGTGCTACTTCTCTACATGTCCGCTTCTCTCCTCCTCCACTCCTTTGCTCCTTCTCTGATCCCCCTCCTCCACTCCTTTGCTCCTTCTTCTCTGATCCCTCTCCTCCTTCCCCTCCTCCTCTCCCCAGCTCTCCCTTTCCCCTCTTTTGCTCTCCTCACCAATTTCCCCACACTTTTCTCTCTCTGACTGCCAGTGAACCTGTGCTGGGGTACAGGAAGAGAAGACCCAGCGCCGGGGAGATGGAGCAGGAAGAGATGACTAGCACAGAAGAAGAGAAAGTGCAGCAGACCCAGTCTGCCCAGGAGCAGGGGCAGCAAAATCATCGCTACCATCGCTGCTGATTGTCACAGGAGGTACCCAGCACCAGCTTGCACTGCGCTCCCTTCTCTGCACCTCCTCCATGCCTCCTCTCCTCCTCCTCTCCCCCTCTTCTTATCTGCTCCTGCTCTCTGTTCTCCCCTCCTCCTCAGCTCCCCAACCACCTCCTCCGCTCCCCCTCCTCCTTTCCTGTTTCCCCCTCCTTTCTTTTGCTTCCAATACTCCTCACCCCCTCCCCTACTTTCCTTTCTTCTTTCCTCTCACTCCTCAGCTCCCCTTCCTCTTCTGCTTCCCCTCCTCCTCTCGCTTCCCTCCTGCTCACCTCCTATACTCCGCACCCCCTCCCCTTCTCTGCTCCTCCACTCCCCCCTCCTCTCCTTCACTTCCCCTCCTCCATACCCCCTCTCCTTTTCTCTCTCTCCACCCTCTCTCTCTCTCTCCACCCTCTCTCTCTCTCTCCACCCTCTCTCTCTCCACCCTCTCTCTCTCTCTCTCCACCCTCTCTCTCTCTCCACCCTCCACCCTCTCTCTCTCCACCCTCTCTCTTTCCACCCTCTCTCTCTCTCTCCACTCTCTCTCTCGCCTCACCCTCTCTCTCTCTCTCTCGCCTCACCCTCTCTCTCTCGCCTCACCCCCCCTCTCTCTCTCTCTCTCTCGCCTCACCCTCTCTCTCTCGCCTCACCCTCTCTCTCTCTCGCCTCACCCTCTCTCTCTCGCCTCACCCTCTCTCTCTCGCCTCACTCTCTCTCTCTCTCGCCTCACCCTCTCTCTCTCTCTCGCCTCACCCTCTCTCTCTCTCGCCTCACCCTCTCTCTCGCCTCACCCTCTCTCTCTCGCCTCACCCTCTCTCCACCCACTCTCTCTCTCTCTCTCTCTCTCTACCCTCTTTCTCTCCACCCTCTCTCTCTCTCCACCCTCTCTCGCCTCACCCTCTCTCTCTCTCTCTCGCCTCACCCTCTCTCTCGCCTCACCCTCTCTCTCTCTCGCCTCACTCTCTCTCTCTCCACCCTCTCTCTCTCCCTCTCTCTCTCCACCCTCTCTCTCTCCCTCTCTCTCTCCACCCTCTCTCTCTCTCCACCATCTCTCTCTCCACCCTCTCTCTCTCTCTCCACCCTCTCTCTCTCCACCCTCTCTCTCTCTCTCCACCCTATCTCACTTCACCCTCTCTCTCACCTCACCCTCTCTCTCTCTCGCCTCTCTCTCGCCTCTCTCCCTCTCTCTCTCTCGCCTCACCCTCTCTCTCGCCTCACCCTCTCGCCTCACCCTCTCTCTCTCTCGCCTCACCCTCTCTCTCTCTCGCCTCACCCTATCTCTCGCCTCACCCTCTCTCTCTCCTCACCCTCTCTCTCTCTCTCTCCTCACCCTCTCTCTCTCTCGCCTCACCCTCTCTCTCGCCTCACCCTCTCTCTCGCCTCACCCTCACTCTCTCTCACCCTCACTCTCTCTCTCTCTCTCGCCTCACCCTCTCTCGCCTCACCCTCTCTCCACCCTCTTTCTCTCGCCTCACCCTCTCTCCACCCTCTCTCTCTCTCTACCCTCTCTCTCTCCACCCTCTCTCTCCCATTCCCAGCAGTCACCTCTCTGGTCACATCCCCCTGTGTTGCTGTATAATGCCCCAATCCCAGCAGTCACCTCTCCGGTCTCATCCTCTGGTGATACTGTATAATGTCTCATTCCCAGCAGACACCTCTCTGGTTACATTCTTCTGATGTTACTGTATACTGTCCCATACCCAGCAGTCACCTCTCCGGTCACATCCCCCGGTGTTACTGTATAATGTCCCATTTCCATCCCCCCGTGTTACTGTATAATGTCCCAATCCCAGCAGTCTTCTCTCCGGTCACATCCCCAGGTGTTACTGTATAATGTCCCATTCCCAGCTGTATCCTCTTAGGTCACATCCCCCGATGTTACTGTATCATGTCCCATTTACAGCAGTCACCTCCCCCGGTGTTACTGTATAATTCCACATTCCCAGCAGTCACATCTCTGGTCACATCCCCCGATGTTACTGTATAATGCCTCATTCCCAGCGGGCACCTCTCCGGTGTTACTGTATAATTCCCCATTCCAGCAGTCACCTCTCTGGTCACATCCCTCGGTGCTAATGTATAATGTCCCATTCCCAGCAGTCACCTCTCTGGTCACCCCCCCCCCCATTGTTACTGTATAATGCCCCATTCCCAGCAGTCACCTCTCCGGTCTCATCCTCTGGTGTTACTGTATAATGACCCATTCCCAGCAGTCACCTCTCCGGTCAAATCCCCTATTGTTACTGTATAATGCCCCATTCCCAGCAGTCACCTCTCCGGTCACATCCCCCGGTGTTACTGTATAATGTTCCATTCCCAGCAGTCATCTCTCTGGTCACAACCCCCGATGTTACTGTATAATGTCCCATTCCCAGCAGTCACCTCCCCCGGTGTTACTGTATAATGACCTATTCCCAGCAGTCACCTCTCCGGTCAGCAGCTGGATGATTTTGTTGGTGAGTTTCAGGATCTTATGGTCATTGTCTCTCTCATTTATCAATGAGTGAGGTTAAGGCACAGTCTTGGAATCCTGGGTCTTGATCCCTCTTCTGAACACATAGGGACGGCTGCTGCTGGGTGTCTCACATTCACCGTCCTTCTTCGGTGGCACATAATCCTAAGTGAGGAGAAAAATGTTAAATCAACTGCACTGATGGTATAGCAGCTCTCATAAATGCAAAGGTTCTGAGGGGTAAAAAAGAGCGATGGGATAAGTTTATACGAGTGACACCTGTAAAGTAAAAATGTATTAGTAAAATAATGTTTACACTCCTTTTGGAGGATGTGAGGTGAGAGAGGGAGATTGTCGTGCTGTCCCTACTAACCCTAACCTTACAGAGGCAGCGGTATTCCTCAGCTCAGTTGCTGTCCGCTTCTGGGTGGAATCTTCTGTTGCGGCTTTGGTCCCGGGGCGCGGCTTGCTGACGTCAGCGACTGGCGTGTCGGTACTTCGGGCAGCAGCAAAGTCTCCAACCTGTTTCATGCCTCGCTGGGCACTTTGTCAAGGTGGGGTGACTGATAGAAGTTGCTCCCTGTATGTAAGGAAATGAAGTAGAAATTCACATCCAATTTTAACATTTTGTGTATTTCAAAAATGTAAAGAAATAAAAAAAGTTTGGACATTTTCCGAGCAACAATCTGGTTGGAACAAATATTTTAACGACATTTTGGGTGTCACGAACGGTGAAACGGTGTCAAGGCATGCATTATATGTAATAGTAGAGTGCAAGACTAATAAAAACACTAATAAAGAGATTACATCTCCATATGTGCCAAAGTGGTTTGTGCAAAATGCTAGTGAACAGCTAATGAACCCAATACACCAATCATGTCCAAACTATGGCCCGCCAGCTTTTGTGAAACTGCAAGTCCCATCATGCCTTGCCACAGTTTTGCTATTAGGGAATACTAAAACTATGTCAAGGCATGCTGGGATGTGTAGTTTCAAAACAGCTGAAGGGCCACATTTTGGACATGCCTGCAACATACGCTCAGTGACAAACAAGCTTTAAAATCAAAGTCAATTGTTTGGTGACCCGACTCCCAGGCTGCACCTCACCTGGATTTCTCCTCGCACCCTTCACGCACAGTAGGGCAATAAGCTGCATCTAGTTTATTTAGGGCGCAAAAATGCAGCCGACAAGACCAGGGCAAGTGCTGCGAACAATTCATTAGCTCCCACTACATTAGGCAAGAGCTACGGGTGCACAAAACAATTGAATCACCATTATATGTTGTTTAGCACCTTACATAAATTATATATATATTTTTTATTATTATTATTTTAATATGCAGTACAGTAAGACCAGCAACCCTTACCACCAGCATAGCTCTGCCCCAACACTCATGAAGCACCGCCTACATGTTTTGATTGGCCCACAATCCAATCAGTCAAAGAAAATGGATCACCATCAATAGGTAAAAACATTGATGGTCATCCATTGCATAGTATGCCACAATCAATGGGCAGTTGCACTATTGTCATCAATTGCAAAGACGTCCATCCCTAAAGCTGTGCACACACAGTGCAAGTGAGCCTCTGCGCTAAGTTTGCAGTTAAGCACAGATGGCTCAGCATTGTGTGCTGAACAATCTGTCACGGCCAGTGTTCTCTGGTGTGAGAACACTGGCGATGACTAGATTTATAACTGGATGCAAATGTGTAAATCTAGTCAGGCAACAGCGACGCGCGGGACCGCGCAATCGTCATCACCAGAGGGTATACACGTGGAGTGATCCTTTTTTCATTTCTAAGCGATCTAGTCAGATCACTTAGAAATAAATGAGTTTTGGGGAAAGGGGAACGTGGGGCAATCAGTCGCACAGGTTTTATCAAAGCAGTATTGTTCTCATTTACCCTCAGTGTATTTGTACATCGGTTGGTTAACCGTGAGTAGGGAGGGTGTGCTACCACTGGACACAGGTTTGACAATTTTTGGAAAGAAGAGAAAGTATGTCTCTGTGTGGTGCACAGGTTATTAAGAAAGTAAAATTTAACTTTTATTTGGATATGTTTAAAAGAATGTAGCGAAATATAGACAGACAGTGACACATAAAGACACACACAGTGTAGGTTTAAAAAGGATAGAAATCCTTACTCAGTGTGATCCAACTCAATATCCTCCTAGATGTTGGTTAGATTCTATGTATTAGTAATAATGGTTTATTGTACAGTTTTCCACAGTGGAATTTTGTGCGTTTAAGTCGCCTATTACTGATCTGCTGGTAACAAAATTATCTGGGTTTATGTTCCCCTGTGATGTTACTGATCAGATTACTTCACATCACAAATAGGGTAGGCAATATGGTGCCCCGCGGGTCACCCCTCAAGCGGTGCGTGTCTGGTGAGATCTGCCACCTCTGCACCAGCACTGCGCGCCGCAAATGAGAGGGAGAGCCGCGTCAATGAGGACGTGTACCCTGCAGAGGAGCTCCGGCGTGTTAGAGTCAGCGCCGGAGATCTCCGTCTGTTAGGAGTCAGATCTGAGCGCTGCGGACGTCACGCAAGTAGCGCCTCTGACTGAGCGGTCCAGTGAGAACTGGCATACCGCTCCGACTAAACGATTTTAAGCTAATACAGATCAAAATACATGTAATAGGGATAGGGGAGAGGAGGAGAGCACACTGAGTGGACCTAGACACTCAGTGTGCTCTCCTCCTCTCCCCTACTTTCTCACTTAGAAATAAGCCTCATATCCCCCTGGGCGGGATGTATTAATGTACATCACTGACCCTCGTCTGCCAGCCGCCGCGATGCTACCGCATATGTACTAACATATGCGGCTAGCATCGGGTTGCGGTGACGGAGACCCCCGCGATACCTGTAATGTGGTGTGCGGGGGTCTCTGTCACATCCTGGCGGCTGTCAGTGTCCCCCTGCCTCTCCTCCTCCTCCCTACAGCCGGATGTCCTCCCGGCTGTGACACCTGCTGGGGGAGGAGGAGATCGATGGAGGACGGGAGGGGGGGGGAGGTCGCAAGGACGGTGGGCGGCGATAGAAGCCCATAGGCATCTATAGGGTATCGCCACCCAGAGGTGGCGATACCCTGCCAGGCGGAGACGGGGCGGACGGGTAATGGTACATAGGGAAATGCGGTAAAACCCCCGTTTTACCACATTTTCCCTTTAGTACATCCCGCCCCCTGTGTGTATGCCCCATTAGGATAGTAGATAATACAGTATACACTTTAGACTACAGTATAACTAATGTGACAATAATCCCTGTATAACATACCTCCCAACTTCTGTGTTGGGGAAATAGGGGGTGGGGCGTATGCAAATGAGGGCACAGCTTATGCTAATTAGCCGCGACCTCATTTTCATACGAGAATAGACGCGGTACTTGTGTAGTTTCACGGCCCCGGAATTGCAGAGGCTCGCATGCCGCTCTAGCTATGAAACTTGGCAGCCTGCCAGGTAGCGTAGCGCTGCGCGTGCCAAATGTAATGAAGTGTATCGTGTAAAAAACAGACAAACGGGGCTTAAAAACAAACAAACGGGGCTTATAAATCGCACACCCCGGCACATCGCAAACCCCGGCACACCGCTGGTGTTCCCAATGTAGACGCTAACTTATTTAGCGTCTCAATTCACACTCCCGGCACTTCGGCTTAGACGTGCGCGGACAGCGTTACGTAGTCAGTCAGGGAGCTACGCAGTTTGCGTAGTCAGTCAGCAGTAGCCCTGTATGAGACACTGAGGTGAATGTGTTCCTGAATCAGCCTCACTATCCACGCTCACCCGAAGCGTGGAGAGCCCCGCGAGGGGCGGCGGTACGCGTCCTACGACCTTTTCATACCCCCACTATCCACTTCGGCATGGAGTTGAGAATAGAATAGTGTGGCGAGCGCAGCGAGCCACAGAGCCCGAAGCGTGGCGAGCGCAGTGAGCCGCGCGAGGGGACACGCATACCTTCACAGCTATCTGCGTCCCCTCGCGGGCTTCACAGGTGTCAGCGTCCGCTCGCCACGCTTCGGGCTTACGCTGACACCTGTGAAGCCCGCGAGGGGACGCGGATAGCTGTGAAGGTATCAGCGTGCGCTCGCCACGCTTCGGGCTCGCTGCGCTCGCCACACTATTCTATTCTCAACTCCACGCTGACGTGGATAGTGGGGGTATGAAAAGGTCGTAGGACGCGTACCGCCACGCTTCGGGTGGCCGTGGATAGTTGGATTTACACGGTCCACAGCTGTGGCGTCCACTAGTGGCACTGAGGGTGGGTTTCAATAGTGTTCCCCTAGGGCCACCTAAATTTAAATGCTTTTGCGTCTAAATTTAAATGTACCCCTTCACCTAAGTAAATCCAGACGCATTTGCGTCTGGGTTTACAAGCCCCAACACCTTTGCGGCTTGCAAGGCGCCTGTATTCTAACGCTTTAGCGTCTGAATCCAGGCTTTCCGGCTTCTTAGCGGCTATCTATGTGACTCGAGATTCAAACGCAGTTGCGTCTGAATCTCGCGTACAGTTTAGAAGCGCCGGCATCGCTGTGCCGGGGTGTGCACTTTAACATACCCCCGTTGTCAGCGGTGCCCAGGCGCTGCCTATTTCACTGTGGAACTACAAGTGCCACAGTGACATTGACCTGTCAGCGCTGCTGCTGGCCGGCAGCTACGCTGTTTACATACAGCTAGTGCGGCACAAGCTCAGTCAGACAGAGCTAGAGCGGCACGCGCACGGTTAATCAGAGCCTCTGGCAGGCTGCCAAGTTTCATAGCTAGAGCGGCACGCGAGCCTCTGCACTTCCGGCGCCGTGAAACTACACAAGTACCATAGACGCTGTGCGCATGCGCACAGCATCTATTCTACTAGATTGGGGGTCTCCCAACTGCCACCCCCCGCAGCGGGACAATGCCTGCCGTGGGTGGGTAGGACCCGAAAATCGGGACTGTCCCGCTGTAATCGTGACAGTTGGGAGGTATGGTATAACCATCCAGCAAGCAATCCCGTACATGTACTTGGTGTCACCTGAACGCAGCAGTGATCCCAGCCTATATACAGTATGCCCAGTTTTCCTACATCTGCACTAATGGCTACGTGCAGTTTGCTAGCCTGTACGGTTTGGCGCACCTGTATCTCACCACATTGGCATGCCGGGCACATATTTACCATTACACTCACATGTGTTTATTATCATAGAACATAGCAAAGCGCGCATAGCTACTGCAGCAGAGAGAGAGAACATATGGTATACACACAGAGGCTTTCCATAGATTATAATCTGGTCTATATACACCTGTGTCACACTTTGGGAAAGCAGATAGATAATATACAGTGTATAATAATGCAGACAGCACTGGGGCTGAGATATTACAACCTGAGCCATAGAGTAGCGCTGCTGAGGATACACTGGTATGCCCATACACATAGATATCCCCAGTAGCACCATACAGCAGCCCTGTGGGAGTCACATACATGACCAACATACAGACTGAGCTCCAGTCCTCACCCACAGGTTGCTCAATGCTCAGGGGGTGTTCTGCACATGTGCACTTACCAGCCGCTTCTTCTACGCAGGGGCAGAGCGTCCATGGCGTCCCAGTCAGTGACTGCCTCCATCAGAGCAGCCGGGGCAGAGTGCTCATGTAGGGGGAGCAGCAGTGATGACGATGCAATATGTGCCAGGTGTAGTTCCAGCAGCTGCCAATAGGTGGCGATGGTGCGGCACAGCGTGAATGACGTCACTGCATTGTAGCTACGAGATACACGGACAGTCCGTGTATGAGTGGCTGGTACAGTGGCGTGTACCGTTAGTTCAGCGTCTGGGACAGCCACTCAGGCTGAGCCACCACGGGTTTGAATCCTCCTCCAGTGTCTGCTGTTTCAGGGGCGTGGGGTGTAGCGCCTTCGGATCCGGGAGCAGCCTGAGTTTTTGACTCATCCACTGATACCACAATATTTTCTGCTCAAACTACATAATATTAATAATTAGCCACCATATATAACCAGGAGGAATAACTTTAAGTGGGGGCAGGACGGAGACTGTGTACAGACCAATTACCATTACGGCTGCTCTGATGGAGGTAGTCACTGACTGGGACGCCATGGACGCTCTGCCCCTGCGTAGAATATACAGTTTATTCATTGGCACAAAACAGCAAAATAGGTTAAAATTAAAAAAGTGCATTAAGAAAAAGTGAATAGAAATTGGAGCTGTGTGTCCGTGTCGCTGTACACTTATACAGTGCCCGTGTCAGCAGATTTCCACATACACAATTTTCTTTAATAACTCATGTCGACCTATTCCTGTGTTGACCTTTTTCATGCAGCCTTTTGGATTGTGTCGACCATTTTCAGCGTCAATTTAAACCAGGTCGATCTTTTTCATATGTAGACCTTTTCACTGCAGACCAATAGATCTAATTACTGTTGACTTAATGACCCTCACCCCTGGTCACAGCATCTATAAACTGTTATGTAGGACAGGAGACAAGTCCCGAAAACGAATAGCATTCCTCCCAACTGTCCTGATTACAGTGGTACGGTCCCGCTATTTGGAGCCTGCCCTGATGTCCCTTGAGGGGAGGTGATCATGGCTGCTCTGCTTTGTGGGGCAGCCGGTGATTGCTGGATAGGTGCAGCAAGGAGAGACGGGGCTGGGTACGCTGGCAAAGAAGATGGAAAACCCGGGGCCTCGATGCCCGGTCCCGCCCCCGTTGCACATAGCCCCACCCCTTTCCAGGGCCAGCTGCATGCAGGTCCCACTGATCTATTGGTAAAAGTTGGAAGGCATGTTTGATGTTCTGTGTATACAATACATTCCTTTTTCTTTTTTAATAGTAGGATCGGCAGCAATTAGCTGTATGCTCTGGCCTTCGTCTGCGGATCTTCACCTCCAATGAAGTGTATGGCCTTTGTCAAACATACATAAAAAAAAAAAAAAAATGATACCCGATCTATTGTCTGCGGGCGCGGCCTGACGGGCAACCCGTACAGACAGACGTGATTCTAGTCTGGCTCTAAACACAGATATTTCTCCATTCCCTGGAGAGAAATTGGCCTCACACTCCTTGCTGAAACAGGTAAGGATCATATGGTCGACCTAAAGATTGTCGACAGTCATTAGGTCAACATACTGCAAGGTTAACAGGTCAACAGGTCATTTGGTCCAAAAAAGCATTAGGTCGAAATGGTCTAGCTCAACATGGGGTTTTGTACTTTTTTTTTTTACCCGAATGCCGACACAGTCAACATGGACACAGGATTAAGTGCACCGCATCCCCTCGCATGTCTGGCTGTGCTTGGCACTCTATGTTATTCTCCTACCACACCCTAGTGCAGGCATTCCCAACCACGGTCCTCAAGGCACACCAACATTACAGGTTTTAATGATATCCAGGCTTGAGCACAGGTGACTTAATTAGTACCTGTGATTTGGATTAATCCATCTGTGCTGAAGCCTGGATATCACTAAAACCTGCACTGTTGGTGTGTCCTGAGGACCGTGGTTGGGAACGCCTGCCCTAGTGGATGGTAGGGCATGAAATTCCGCCTGTCAGCACATGTCGGCTCAAAAAAAAAACCAAAATTCCAGTGAAAAACCCAGTCGACCTAGACCATGTTGACCTAATGACCTGTCGACCTAGACCCATGTCGACTTTGCAGTATGTCGACCTGATGACTTTCGACCATCTGATACCGCTGATACCGGTTAATAGATAGAGGTTATCAATCCGCACGGCCTGTAATTGGTATAGCTATCTCACCCCTGCATTACTATATTAAGTATCAATTGGTAATGGGGGAGGCGCACCCAGGAATATGTATTAGACTTGGAAGCAAAGAAAGATAAAGTATTCCTACAAGGGGCAATCTAGGTTAGCATATATTAATGTTCTGATTAATGTTATAGGTACATTAATAAAGTGACCCAAGAAACAGAGAATTGGCTAAAACATGATGTTTATTGATTCATTTATTAAGGACAGCGAAATATTAACCCCTTCCCGACATTTGACGTACATTTACGTCATGGCCGGGATGTTCTTCCCGACACATGGCATAAATGTACGTCACGACTTTAAACTGTCACTGCGTCTAGAGACGCAGTGACAGAGGGACGATGTCTGCTGTCCCTGACAGCAGACATGTCCCTGCATGCCCAGGGGGGGCTGCGATGCCGCCCCCCCGTCGGCGATCGCTGTGATTGGCTGTTCAGTGTGAACAGCCATTCACAGCGGTTTCCTGTGTTACCAGCGAATCAGACGCTCGGTAACACAGGTGTCAATCACCGCCGGGCGTCAGGGGGCATGAGGGGGTCATCGGTGACGATGACACCTCACCCCACCCTCACCCCACCTGCCCCCAAGGCTGTGATTGGTCCGTCGGACCGACAGCCAATCACAGCCAAGGCGCGACATTTAAACTAACGGTGACTGCGCTGCAGACGCCATTCCGGTCTGGAATAGCGTGCAGAGCGGTCACCGTGCCTATCTGCCGTGATACTGACCTGATCCTTGCTAATACTTACCTGATCCTTGCAAATACCTTACCTGATCACCTGATCACTGCTTGTAGCGTGCTGGACGCTTCCTGGATCTGACTTCTTGGGACTTCCTGCTGCTGCTGCAGTGTGATAGAGAGATAGAGAGATAGAGAGAGAGATAGAGAGAGATAGAGAGATAGTGACAGAGAGAGCTATATTTTGTGTCTGCTACCCCCCCTTTTTGGGGGTGCAGGTTTTTTTTATATATAAATAACTGTCAGTGCTGCTGCTGCAGTGTCATAGAGTGATAGATAGTGATAGATAGTGATAGATAGTGACAGATAGAGAGATTTGTGTCTGCTACCCCCCCTTTTTGGGGGTGCAGGTTTTTTTTTATATATATAACTGTCAGTGCTGCTGCTGCAGTGTCATAGAGTGATAGATAGTGATAGATAGTGAGAGATAGAGAGATAGAGAGAGATAGTGACAGAGAGTGATAGAGAGTGTATATTTTGTGTCTGCTACCCCCCCTTTTTGGGGGTGCAGGTTTTTTTTTATACATATAACTGTCAGTGCTGCTGCTGCAGTGTCCTAGAGTGATAGATAGTGATAGATAGTGATAGATAGTGATAGATAGTGAGAGATAGAGAGAGATAGTGACAGAGAGTGATAGAGAGTGTATATTTTGTGTCTGCTACCCCCCCCCCCCTTTTGTGCTGATCAGTATATCTGTGCTGATCAGCAACTTTTTGGGGGCGCAGGGTTTTTTTTTTTATATATACCTGTCAGTTGCTGCCAGTTGCACTGTCAGTTGCACCAAAGGTTGTGCACCTGCTGCCCCTCACTGGTAATCAGTGTCGCATCACTGATCACCTTTTTTTTTTTTGAGAGTGCTGTGGGGTCTTTTTTTAATTTTTTTTTTACACACACTGTGATTTTGTGGGTGTCCTGTGGCCACTGTGCGCTGATCAGTGACGTACATCACTGATCAGCTTTTTCGGCACAGGGTTGATCTATTTTTTTTTTTTTTTGATCAAATTCCTGTTGCCTTTGAGCGCTGTTCAGTGACGGACGTTACTGACCAACATCTGTGCTCAATTTTTGGCGCAGGACCTTTTTTTTTTTTTTTTAACCCCTTCAATTTTTTTTTTTTTATTGGGATCAAATTCCTGTATAAAGTATTTTTTTTTTCTGCACTACATACACACTACACACTACATACCCCCCGGGTTGAAATAAAGTTTGTACCCCCCCCTACACTATACACGTGTTGAAACATTTCACTACCAGTAAAACAAAAATAAAAATGGTATCCCAAATGTCATCCCAAATGTCATCCCAGTCATCCAGAAGAATGTATTCAGCGGAGGAGGCATATGCCATGCTTGCCTCTGACTCTGACACAGCCAGTGATGCAAGCGGGGAATTTGAAGGATTTGTCTTAAGCTCCTCTTCCTCCTCTGGTGATGAGGGACCCCCTCAAAGACGCCCCCGTAGAGCAGCTGAGACCCCCCCAATAATTGATCTCGTATGGACCCCACCACCAGACAATTTTGTGCCCCAGGTTCCTGAGTTTTTGGCCATGCCAGGAATCCAATTTGATTCCACAGGTCTCAGAGAAATTGACTTTTTCAAATTATTTTTCTCTGATGATTTTATAAATTTAATGGTGGACCAAACTAATTTATATGCCCAGCAGTTTATTGCTCAAAACCCCACGTCATCATTTGCTAGGTGGACCCCTGTAGATGCAGTAGAGATGATGACGTTTTGGGGTCTGGTGTTTCATATGGGCATAGTAAAAAAGCCAGAAATTAGGCAATATTGGAGTACAGATGTTCTGTACAGCACCCAATTTTACCGTATGGCCATGCCCCGGGCTCGATTTGAGACGATCCTTACATTTTTGCATTACAACGATAATGCACAGTGCCCTCCCAGAGATGATCCCACCTTTGACCGGCTATTCAAAGTCAGGCCGGTCATTGATCATTTCAGTGCCAAATTTGCAGAGATGTACATCCCTGAAAAATTTATTTGTATTGACGAGTCCCTTATACATTTTAAAGGAAGGGTTAAATTCCGCCAGTACCTTCCCAGTAAGAGGGCAAGGTATGGCATAAAAATGTATAAGCTGTGTGAAAGCACCTCAGGGTACACCCACAGGTTTAGGGTATATGAAGGGAAGGATTCAAGAATTGAACCGCCAGAATGCCCCCCCTCCCTCGTAGGTGTTAGTGGAAAAATTGTCTGGGATTTAGTGCACCCCTTCCTGGATAAAGGTTATCACCTCTATGTGGATAACTTTTACACCAGCATCCCCCTGTTTAAGGCCCTTGGTTCAAGAGGTACAGCAGCTTGCGGTACTGTGCGCAAGAACCAAAGAGGCCTCCCAAAAACGCACATTGCCCAAGTAATGAGAAGGGGTGAAAGCAGGGGAATATGCACCGAAAATATGTTGTTGGTCAAATATAAGGACAAGAGGGATGTCCTTATACTGACAACAATTCACGGAGACAGTACCACCTCCGTCCCTGTACGAGGTACCAGTACCCACACCTCCAAACCTAATTGTATCCTGGATTACAATAAGTACATGGGCGGAGTGGATCTTTCAGATCAGGTACTGAAGCCGTACAGTGCCCTGCGGAAAACAAAAATCTGGTACAAGAAGCTGGCCGTGTATATCATCCAGATGGCACTGTATAACGCTTACGTGCTATTCCGTTCTACCGGCCAGAGGGTGACATTTATGCACTTTCAAGAGGAAGTCATAAAGGGCCTAATATTTGGGAACCAGCAGGCAGAGGGCCCCAGTACTTCTAGTACTGGCCCCCGTATTGTACCAGGGCAGCATTTTCCTGATGAAATCCCCTCCACTGGAAAAAAGGGCAGGACACAAAAAAGGTGCAAAGTTTGCTATAAAAAGGGAATAAGAAAGCAAACTATTTTCCAGTGTGACACTTGCCCCGACAAACCCGGCCTATGTATAAAGGAGTGTTTTAAAATATACCACACATCTATGGATTATTAGGTTCATAATTTCACCGTGCTTCGGGGGTCTTGCTAATGCGACATAGCACCCACCAAAATTCCACCAGAATCTGAGCTGCAAAATCCAAAAATCACTCCTTCCCTTCTGAGTCCTGCCATGCACCCAACTGGTATTTTTCGGTCACATGTGAGACATTGCCGTACTCGGGAGAAATTGGGGCACAGATTTTGGGGTGCTTTTTCTCCTTCATACCTTCTGAAAATGAAAAATTTTGAGCCAGAACTGCATTTTTGTGTAAAAAAATGTAATTTTTCATTTTCACTGCCCAGTTGTATCAAAATTGGTGAAACCCCTGGGGGTTTGAAATGTACACTATACCCCTAGATGAATTCCCTGAGGGGTGTAGTTTGCAAAATGGGGTCACTTGTGGGGGGGTTCCACTGTATTGGTGCTTTGGGGGTCTTGCTAATGCGACATAGCACCCACCAACATTCCACCAGAATTTGTGCTGCAAAATCCAAATATCACTCCTTCCCTTCTGAGTCCTGCCACTTTTTGGTCACACATGAGGCATTGCCGTACTCGGGAGAAATTGGGGCACAGATTTTGGGGTGCTTTTTCTCCTTCATACCTTCTGAAAATGAAAAATTTTGAGCCAGAACTGCATTTTTGTGTAAAAAAATGTAATTTTTCATTTTCACTGCCCAGTTGTATCAAAATTGGTGAAACCCCTGGGGGTTTGAAATGTACACTATACCCCTAGATGAATTCCCTGAGGGGTGTAGTTTGCAAAATGGGGTCACTTGTGGGGGGGTTCCACTGTATTGGTGCTTTGGGGGTCTTGCTAATGCGACATAGCACCCACCAACATTCCACCACCAAAAATCACTCCTTCCCTTCTGAGTCCTGCCATGCACCCAACTGGTATTTTTTGGTCACATATGAGGCATTGCCATACTCGGGAGAAATTGGGGCACAGATTTTGGGGTGCTTTTTCTCCTTCATACCTTCTGAAAATAAAAAATTTTGAGCCAGAACTGCATTTTTGTGTAAAAAAATGTAATTTTTCATTTTTACTGCCCAGTTGTATCAAAATTGGTGAAACCCCTGGGGGTTTGAAATGTACACTATACCCCTAGATGAATTCCCTGAGGGGTGTAGTTTGCAAAATGGGGTCACTTGTGGGGGGGTTCCACTGTATTGGTGCTTGGGGGGTCTTGCTAATGCAACATAGCACCCACCAACATTCCACCAGAATCTGAGCTGCAAAATCCAAAAATCACTCCTTCCTTTCTGAGTCCTGCCATGCACCCAAATGGTATTTTTTGGTCACATGTGAGGCATTGCCGTACTCGGGAGAAATTGGGGCACAGATTTTGGGGTGCTTTGTCTCCTTCATTCCTTGTGAAAATGAAAAATTTTGAGCCAGAACTGCATTTTTGTGTAAAAAATGTAATTTTGCATTTGCACAGCCCAGTTGTATCAAAATTGGTGAAACCCCTGGGGGTTTGAAATGTACACTATACCCCTAGATGAATTCCCTGAGGGGTGTAGTTTGCAAAATGGGGTCACTTGTGGGGGGGTTCCACTGTATTGGTGCTTGGGGGGTCTTGCTAATGCGACATAGCACCCACTAAAATTCCACCAGAATCTGAGCTGCAAAATCCAAAAATCACTCCTTCCCTTCTGAGTCCTGCCATGCACCCAAATGGTATTTTTTGGTCACATGTGAGGCATTGCCGTACTCGGGAGAAATTGGGGCACAGATTTTGGGGTGCTTTTTCTCCTTCATACCTTATGAAAATGAAAAATTTTGAGCCAGAACTGCATTTTTGTGTAAAAAAATGTAATTTTTCATTTTCACTGCCCAGTTGTATCAAAATTGGTGAAACCCCTGGGGGTTTGAAATGTACACTATACCCCTAGATGAATTCCCTGAGGGGTGTAGTTTGCAAAATGGGGTCACTTGTGGGGGGGTTCCACTGTATTGGTGCTTGGGGGGTCTTGCTAATGCAACATAGCACCCACCAACATTCCACCAGAATCTGAGCTGCAAAATCCAAAAATCACTCCTTCCTTTCTGAGTCCTGCCATGCACCCAAATGGTATTTTTTGGTCACATGTGAGGCATTGCCGTACTCGGGAGAAATTGGGGCACAGACTTTGGGGTGCTTTGTCTCCTTCATTCCTTGTGAAAATGAAACATTTTGAGCCAGAACTGCATTTTTGTGTAAAAAATGTAATTTTGCATTTGCACAGCCCAGTTGTATCAAAATTGGTGAAACCCCTGGGGGTCTGAAATGTACACTATACCCCTAGATGAATTCCCTGAGGGGTGTAGTTTGCAAAATGGGGTCACTTGTGGGGGGGTTCCACTGTATTGGTGCTTGGGGGGTCTTGCTAATGCGACATAGCACCCACCAAAATTCCACCAGAATCTGAGCTGCAAAATCCAAAAATAACTCCTTCCCTTCTGAGTCCTGCCATGCACCCAAATGGTATTTTTTGGTCACATGTGAGGCATTGCTGTACTCGGGAGAAATTGGGGCACATATTTTGGGGTGCTTTTTCTCCTTCATACCTTCTGAAAATGAAAAATTTTGAGCCAGAACTGCATTTTTGTGTAAAAAAATGTAATTTTTCATTTTCACTGCCCAGTTGTATCAAAATTGGTGAAACCCCTGGGGGTTTGAAATGTACACTATACCCCTAGATGAATTCCCTGAGGGGTGTAGTTTGCAAAATGGGGTCACTTGTGGGGGGGTTCCACTGTATTGGTGCTTTGGGGGTCTTGCTAATGCGACATAGCACCCACCAACATTCCACCACCAAAAATCACTCCTTCCTTTCTGAGTCCTGCCATGCACCCAAATGGTATTTTTTGGTCACATATGAGGCATTGCAATACTCGGGAGAAATTGGGGCACAGATTTTGGGGTGCTTTTTCTCCTTCATACCTTATGAAAATGAAAAATTTTGAGCCAGAACTGCATTTTTGTGTAAAAAAATGTAATTTTTCATTTTCACTGCCCAGTTGTATCAAAATTGGTGAAACCCCTGGGGGTTTGAAATGTACACTATACCCCTAGATGAATTCCCTGAGGGGTGTAGTTTGCAAAATGGGGTCACTTGTGGGGGGGTTCCACTGTATTGGTGCTTGGGGGGTCTTGCTAATGCAACATAGCACCCACCAACATTCCACCAGAATCTGAGCTGCAAAATCCAAAAATCACTCCTTCCTTTCTGAGTCCTGCCATGCACCCAAATGGTATTTTTTGGTCACATGTGAGGCATTGCCGTACTCGGGAGAAATTGGGGCACAGATTTTGGGGTGCTTTTTCTCCTTCATACCTTCTGAAAATGAAAAATTTTGAGCCAAAACTGCATTTTTGTGTAAAAAATGTAATTTTGCATTTGCACAGCCCAGTTGTATCAAAATTGGTGAAACCCCTGGGGGTTTGAAATGTACACTATACCCCTAGATGAATTCCCTGAGGGGTGTAGTTTGCAAAATGGGGTCACTTGTGGGGGGTTCCACTGTATTGGTGCTTGGGGGGTCTTGCTAATGCGACATAGCACCCACCAAAATTCCACCAGAATCTGAGCTGCAAAATCCAAAAATCACTCCTTCCCTTCTGAGTCCTGCCATGCACCCAAATGGTATTTTTTGGTCACATGTGAGGCATTGCCGTACTCGGGAGAAATTGGGGCACAGATTTTGGGGTGCTTTTTCTCCTTCATACCTTCTGAAAATGAAAAATTTTGAGCCAGAACTGCATTTTTGTGTAAAAAAATGTAATTTTTCATTTTCACTGCCCAGTTGTATCAAAATTGGTGAAACCCCTGGGGGTTTGAAATGTACACTATACCCCTAGATGAATTCCCTGAGGGGTGTAGTTTGCAAAATGGGGTCACTTGTGGGGGGGTTCCACTGTATTGGTGCTTTGGGGGTCTTGCTAATGCGACATAGCACCCACCAACATTCCACCACCAAAAATCACTCCTTCCCTTCTGAGTCCTGCCATGCACCCAACTGGTATTTTTTGGTCACATATGAGGCATTGCCATACTCGAGAGAAATTGGGGCACAGATTTTGGGGTGCTTTTTCTCCTTCATACCTTATGAAAATGAAAAATTTTGAGCCAGAACTGCATTTTTGTGTAAAAAAATGTAATTTTTCATTTTCACTGCCCAGTTGTATCAAAATTGGTGAAACCCCTGGGGGTTTGAAATGTACACTATACCCCTAGATGAATTCCCTGAGGGGTGTAGTTTGCAAAATGGGGTCACTTGTGGGGGGAGGGTTCCACTGTATTGGTGCTTGGGGGTTCTTGCTAATGCAACATAGCACCCATCAACATTCCACCAGAATCTGAGCTGCAAAATCCAAAAATCACTCCTTCCTTTCTGAGTCCTGCCATGCACCCAAATGGTATTTTTTGGTCACATGTGAGGCATTGCCGTACTCGGGAGAAATTGGGGCACAGATTTTGGGGTGCTTTGTCTCCTTCATTCCTTGTGAAAATGAAACATTTTGAGCCAGAACTGCATTTTTGTGTAAAAAATGTAATTTTGCATTTGCACAGCCCAGTTGTATCAAAATTGGTGAAACCCCTGGGGGTTTAAAATGTACACTATACCCCTAGATGAATTCCCTGAGGGGTGTAGTTTGCAAAATGGGGTCACTTGTGGGGGGGTTCCACTGTATTGGTGCTTGGGGGGTCTTGCTAATGCGACATAGCACCCACCAAAATTCCACCAGAATCTGAGCTGCAAAATCCAAAAATCACTCCTTCCCTTCTGAGTCCTGCCATGCACCCAAATGGTATTTTTTGGTCACATGTGAGGCATTGCCGTACTCGGGAGAAATTGGGGCACAGATTTTGGGGTGCTTTTTCTCCTTCATACCTTCTGAAAATGAAAAATTTTGAGCCAGAACTGCATTTTTGTGTAAAAAAATGTAATTTTTCATTTTCACTGCCCAGTTGTATCAAAATTGGTGAAACCCCTGGGGGTTTGAAATGTACACTATACCCCTAGATGAATTCCCTGAGGGGTGTAGTTTGCAAAATGGGGTCACTTGTGGGGGGGTTCCACTGTATTGGTGCTTTGGGGGTCTTGCTAATGCGACATAGCACCCACCAACATTCCACCACCAAAAATCACTCCTTCCTTTCTGAGTCCTGCCATGCACCCAAATGGTATTTTTTGGTCACATATGAGGCATTGCCATACTCGGGAGAAATTGGGGCACAGATTTTGGGGTGCTTTTTCTCCTTCATACCTTATGAAAATGAAAAATTTTGAGCCAGAACTGCATTTTTGTGTAAAAAAATGTAATTTTTCATTTTCACTGCCCAGTTGTATCAAAATTGGTGAAACCCCTGGGGGTTTGAAATGTACACTATACCCCTAGATGAATTCCCTGAGGGGTGTAGTTTGCAAAATGGGGTCACTTGTGGGGGGGTTCCACTGTATTGGTGCTTGGGGGGTCTTGCTAATGCGACATAGCACCCACCAAAATTCCACCAGAATCTGAGCTGCAAAATCCAAAAATCACTCCTTCCCTTCTGAGTCCTGCCATGCACCCAAATGGTATTTTTTGGTCACATGTGAGGCATTGCCGTACTCGGGAGAAATTGGGGCACAGATTTTGGGGTGCTTTTTCTCCTTCATACCTTATGAAAATGAAAAATTTTGAGCCGGAACTGCATTTTTGTGTAAAAAAATGTAATTTTTCATTTTCACTGCCCAGTTGTATCAAAATTGGTAAAACCCCTGGGGGTTTGAAATGTACACTATACCCCTAGATGAATTCCCTGAGGGGTGTAGTTTGCAAAATGGGGTCACTTGTGGGGGGGTTCCACTGTATTGGTGCTTTGGGGGTCTTGCTAATGCGACATAGCACCCACCAACATTCCACCACCAAAAATCACTCCTTCCTTTCTGAGTCCTGCCATGCACCCAAATGGTATTTTTTGGTCACATATGAGGCATTGCCATACTCGGGAGAAATTGGGGCACAGATTTTGGGGTTCTTTTTCTCCTTCATACCTTATGAAAATGAAAAATTTTGAGCCAGAACTGCATTTTTGTGTAAAAAAATGTAATTTTTCATTTTCACTGCCCAGTTGTATCAAAATTGGTGAAACCCCTGGGGGTTTGAAATGTACACTATACCCCTAGATGAATTCCCTGAGGGGTGTAGTTTGCAAAATGGGGTCACTTGTGGGGGGGTTCCACTGTATTGGTGCTTGGGGGGTCTTGCTAATGCAACATAGCACCCACCAACATTCCACCAGAATCTGAGCTGCAAAATCCAAAAATCACTCCTTCCTTTCTGAGTCCTGCCATGCACCCAAATGGTATTTTTTGGTCACATGTGAGGCATTGCCGTACTCGGGAGAAATTGGGGCACAGATTTTGGGGTGCTTTTTCTCGTTCATACCTTCTGAAAATGAAAAATTTTGAGCCAGAACTGCATTTTTGTGTAAAAAATTTAATTTTTCATTTTCACTGCCCAGTTGTACCACAATTGGTGAAACCCCTGGGGGTTTGAAATGTACACTATACCCCTAGATGAATTCCCTGAGGGGTGTAGTTTGCAAAATGGGGTCACTTGTGGGGGGGTTCCTAAATTTTAGCATCTTATGGTGCCTAGAAACCTACATGGTGCCTAAAAAATAATCTCATAAAAAGGAGGCTCCAAAATCAAGTAGGTGCTCCTTCTATTATGAAGCCTGTGGTTTGGTCAACGTGCACACTAGGGCCACATATAGGATATTTATGAAAACAAAAGAATTGGGGGAATCAATTTTTAGTCACATTTCTCTAGTAAAATGTACTGTGTTCCTTAGAAAAATGTATTAAAATTGCAAATCTGCAAAAAAAATGAAATTTTGAAATTTCACCTACACTTTGTTTTAATTCCTGTGAAACACCTAAAGGGTTAACAAACTTCCAAAATGCTGTTTTGAATACTGTGAGGGGTGCAGTTTTTGAAATGGTATCATTTATGGGGGTGTCTCACATACAAGTCCCTCAAAGTCACATCAGAACTGAACTGGTCCCTAAAAAAATCAGTGTTTGAAATTTTCTTGAAAATTTGAGAATTTGCTATTCATATTGTAAGCCTCCTAGTGTCCAAAAAAATTAAAAGGAAGTTGAAATAATGATGGAAACATAAAGTAGACATATGGTCTATGTTAGTTATTAACTATTTTGAGTGGTATGATTATTTGTCTCACAAGCAGAAAATTTAACATTTTGCAAATTGCTAAATTTTCCATTTTTTTACGACATTTTGGTATTTTTCACAAAAAAACACAGTCTGTATCGACCCAAATTTACCACTAATTTGAAGTACAATGTGTCACGAAAAAACAATCTCAAAATCACTGGGATAAGTAAAAGCAAAAAAAAGTTATCCCCACTTAAGTGATACATGTCAGATTTGAAAAAAAGGGCTCTGTCAGGAACGCAAAAACTGGCTCTGTCAGGAAGGGGTTAAAAACATAAGTGAAAAGTGATAAATGTGAAATAAAGTGCATTAGAAAAAAAATTAAAATAAGTCTGTTACGTGTGTGTTATCGGTCATAGCATGTGTGTCTGTAATACTGTTATTAATCTCCACGCAAATATCAATTATTGCTCTAATTAGGCAGTCTTGTAAATTCATTATCAAAGGGACATGTGCACGTTTCAAGATGACGGGTGCAGCAAAATTGTTAGGAATAAAGGTGCGTACACACGGGGCAATATGATCGCTAGCAATATATTGCTCAGCAATCATATTGCCCAGTGTGCCGTTTTCATCTGCGACCAGAGATGGTCGCAGATGAAAATTTAAACACTGCTGGGTGAAGAGGCAGGGGATGTCGCTGGTCGGAGGAGCATGCTCCTCCGACCAGCGACCATTCAGGGGCTGAAAACGGGAGCGCGCACCCGGCGATTTATCGCTGGTGCACACTCCAATCACTGGCAATATGGTTGCTCAGCGACCATATTCCCAGCGATTTCAGCCCCTATCGCCCCCGTGTGTACACAGCATAATCGCCCCCGGATGACGTCAGCGAACCGGGACCAGGGCGGTCTTTTTGTATGGGCTTAATGGGCACTTGCTCTGGGGCCCCAGGTGTATAAGGGCCATACTCTGATAGCTGAGGATCCCCTTTTTCCAGGGATACCAGAATTTTGAAAATCGGCCCTGGGGAAATGGAGATATCCAACTTCAAAGCAGCAGTCCACATCTGACCTGTTAATTGCACTTCCCAGTCAGAATTCTCAGGTTCTCTCTGACTAAGGCTGGTTTCACACACTCCGGCTCCTGCCGGACGGTGAAATCCCGCACGGCCAGGGAGCCGTGCCGCACACACTAGTTGTGAATGGACACTATTGTGTCCATTCACACGGGACGGCCACGGCCCGGCCGCACGGTTGCAGCCGAATCCCGCCACTGGAAGGGACGGCTGCCAGGCTGTGGCCATCCCTTCCATGATAAACTAGTGTGTGAGGCACGGCTCCCTGGCCGTGCGGGATTTCACCGTCCGGCAGGAGCCGGAGTGTGTGAAACCAGCCTTAAGGTGCCCATACACGTCTCGATGCGGGCGTGCATTTTGAGCTTAAATAGCACGCATCGCATGCCTTGTACATGCGTTGTGCATGCAATGCGATGAAAAGCAAGTACAAAAGTATGTGCAGCACATACTTTTTGTACAGTGCGATGAGATGCCGCGGGAGCGCGCATCTCAAAGCACACATTGCACCCGCCGCATTGGAATGTGTATGGGCACCTTTAGAGTTTTTCTGAGGAGGGGAGAATAGGTAAGGGTCCCAGTGCATTGCTTTGCCCAGGGGCCTACACTGCTGTTACGACGGATTCAGTATGAAATCCCGGCGGTCGGGATCCCGGCGTTCAAAATCCCGACGCCGGAATCCCGAACGCCGAAATCCTGACAAGGGGGGCACGTGGATCGCCCCCCCTTGCGGGCTCGCTGCACTCGCCACGCAGCAGGCCCGGTGCCTTGCTACGCTCGGCACGCTAATTTATTCTCCCTCCAGGGGTGTCGTGGACACCCACGGAGGGAGAAAGTGTCGGGATTTCGGCGGTCGGGATTCCGGCATCGGGATTCTGAACGCCAGGATTCCCTCCAACGGGATTTTAACTGCATCCCGTTAAGACAGCCCTGGCTGGGACTGAACCGTTTCAAAGTCCCGGTGCGACCCTGCATTTTGCGATGTGAAAGCTGTATCAGTGTGTCCGGTCATGTACTTTGACTATTCATGATCCAGCACTGAGATTGACTTATTTGTGAAGGCAGGAGAAATATTTTCATGGTCGCCAACCATCGAAGGATTTCTCCTGTAGCAGTGGAATACGAGGGCAAGTGTCTTTGTTACACATCCCCTTGCATTGTAGGGAGGGGAAACGGTGGGAACCGGTATTCGGCAGGACGGCCTCTCTAGCAATCAGGCACATCCCCTGGTGTTACTGTATAATGTCCCATTCCCAGCAGTCACCTCTCCGGTCACATCCCCCGGTGCTCCTGTATAATGCCCCATTCCCAGCAGTCACCTCTCCGGTCACATCACCAGGTTTTACTGTATAATGCCCCAATCCCAGCAGTCACCTCTCTGGTCACATCCCCAGGTTTTACTGTATAATGCCCCAATCCCAGCAGTCACCTCTCTGGTCACATCCCCCGGTTTTACTGTATAATGTCCCAATCCCAGCAGTCACCTCTCCGTCACATCCGCCAGGGTTACTGTATAATGCCCCATTCCCAGCAGCCACCTCTCCGGTCATATCCCCCGGTGTTACTGTATAATGTCCCATTCCCAGCAGTCACCTCTCTGGTCACATCCCCCTGGTGATACTGTATAATTTCCCATTCCCACCAATCACCTCTCAGGTCACATCCCCCTGTGTTACTCTATAATGCCCCATTTCCAGCAGTCACCTCTCTGGTCACATCCAACGGTGTTACTCTATAATGCCCCAATCCCAGCAGTCACCTCTCTGTCACATCCGCCAGGATTACTCTATAATGCCCCATTCCCAGCAGTCACCTCTCTGGTCACATCCAACGGTGTTACTCTATAATGCCCCATTCCCAGCAGTCACCTCTCTGGTCACATCCCCCGGTTTTACTGTATAATGTCCCAATCCCAGCAGTCACCTCTCCGTCACAACCGCCAGGGTTACTGTATAATGCCCCATTGCCAGCAGCCACCTCTCCGGTTACATCCCCCGGTGTTACTGTATAATTTCCCATTCCCAGCAGTCACCTCTCTGGTCACATCCCCCGGTTTTACTGTATAATGTCCCAATCCCAGCAGTCACCTCTCTGTCACATCCGCCAGGATTACTCTACAATGCCCCATTCCCAGCAGTCACCTCTCTGGTCACATCCCCCGGTTTTACTGTATAATGTCCCAATCCCAGCAGTCACCTCTCCGTCACATCCGCCAGGATTACTTTATAATGCCCCATTCCCAGCAGCCACCTCTCCGGTCACATCCCCCGGTGTTACTGTATAATTTCCCATTCCCAGCAGTCACCTCTCTGGTCACATCCCCCCGGTGTTACTGTATAATGTCCCATTCCAAGCAATCACCTCTCCAGTCACATCCCCCGGTGTTACTCTATAATGCCCCATTTCCAGCAGTCACCTCTCTGGTCACATCCAACGGTGTTACTCTATAATGCCCCATTCCCAGCAGTCACCTCTCCGGTCACATCCCCCGGTGTTACTGTATAATGTCCCATTTCCAGCAGTCACCTCCAACGGTGTTACTGTATAATTCCCCATTCCAAGCAGTCACCTCTCTGGTCACATCCCCCAGTGTTACTGTATAATGTCCCATACCCAGCAGTCACCTCTCCGGTCACATCCCCCGGTATTACTGTATAATGTCCCATTTCCAGCAGTCACCTCTCCGGTCACATCCCCCGGTGTTACTGTATAATGCCTCATTCCCAGCAGTCACCTCTCTGGGGTTACTGGATAATGCCTCATTCCTGTATAATGTCCCATACCCAGCAGTCACCTCTCCGGTCCCATCTCCCGGTGTTACTGTATAGTGTCCCATTTCCAGCAGCCACCTCTCCAGTCACTTCCCCCGGGTCACTGTATAATGCCCCATTCCCAGCAGCCACCTCTCCGTTCACATCCCCCGGTTTTACTGTATAATGTCCCATTCCCAGCTGTATCCTCTACGGTCACATCCCCAGGTGTTACTGTATAATGTCCCATTCCCAGCTGTATCCTCTACGGTCACATCCCCCGGTGTTACTGTATCATGTCCCATTTCCAGCAGTCACCTCCCCCGGTGTTACTGTATAATTCCACATTCCCAGTAGTCACCTCTCTGGTCACATCCCCCGATGTTACTGTATAATGCCTCATTCCCAGCGGTCACCTCTCCGGTGTTACTGTGTAATTCCCCATTCCCAGCAGTCACCTCTCCGGTCACATCCCCCAATGCTAATGTATAATGACCCATTCCCAGCAGTCACCTCTCTGGTCACATCCCCTTTGTTACTGTATAATGTCCCATTCCCAGCAGTCTCCTCTCCGGTCACATTCCCCTGTGTTACTGTATAATGCCCCATTCCCAGCAGTCACCTCTCCGGTCTCATCCTCCGGTGTTACTGTATAATGTCCCATTCCCAGCACACACCTCTCTGGTTACATTCTTCTGATGTTACTGTATACTGTCCCATACCCAGCAGTCACCTCTCCGGTCACATCCCCTGGTGTTACTGTATAATGCCTCATTCCCAGCAGTCACCTCTCAGGGGTTACTGGATAATGCCTCATTCCTGTATAATGTCCCATACCCAGCAGTCACCTCTCCGGTCACATCTCTCGGTGTTACTGTATAATGTCCCATTTCCAGCAGCCACCTCTCCAGTCACTTCCCCCGGTGTTACTGTACAATGTCCCAATCCCAACAGTCACCTCTCCTTCACATCCCCCGGTGTTACTGTATAATTTCCCATTCCCAGCAGTCACCTCTCTGGTCACATCCCCCCCCAGGTGTTACTGTCTAATTTCCCATTCCCAGCAGTCACCTCTCTGGTCACATCCCCCCGGTGTTACTGTATAATGTCCCATACCCCATAATCCTAAGTGAGGAGAAAAATGTTAAATCAACTGCACTGATGGTATAGCAGCTCTCATAAATGCAAAGGTTCTGAGGGGTAAAAAAGAGCGCTGGGATTAGTTTATACGAGTGACACCTGTAAAGTAAAAATGTATTAGTAAAATAATGTTTACACTCCTTTTGGAGGATGTGAGGTGAGAGAGGGAGATTGTCGCGCTTTCCCTACTAACCCTAACCTTACAGAGGCAGCGGTATTCCTCAGCTCAGTTGCTGTCCGCTTCTGGGTGGAATCTTCTGTTGCGGCTTTGGTCCCGGGACGCGGCTTGCTGACGTCAGCGACTGGCGTGTCGGTACTTCGGGCAGCAGCAAGATGGCTTCTCCTCTCCTTAAGTCTCCAACCCGTTTCATGCCTCGCTGGGCACTTTGTCAAGGTGGGGTGACTGATAGAAGTTGCTCCCTGTATGTAAGGAAATGAAGTAGAAATTCACATCCAATTTTAACATTTTGTGTATTTCAAAAATGTAAAGAAATAAAAAGTTTGGACATTTTCCGAGCAACAATCTGGTTGGAACAAATATTTTAACGACATTTTGGGTGTCACGAACGGTGAAACGGTGTCAAGGCATGCATTATATGTAATAGTAGAGTGCAAGACTAATAAAAAGACTAATAAAGAGATTACATCTCCATATGTGCCAAAGTGGTTTGTGCAAAAGGCTAGTGAACAGCTAACGAACCCAATACACCAATCATGTCCAAACTATGGCCCGCCAGCTGTTGTGAAACTGCAAGTCCCATCATGCCTTGCCACAGCTTTGCTATTAGGGAATACTAAAACTATGGCAAGGCATGCTGGGATGTGTAGTTTCAAAACAGCTGAAGGGCCACATTTTGGACATGCCTGCAACATAAGCTCAGTGACAAACGAGCTTTAAAATCAAAGTCAATTGTTTGGTGACCCGACTCCCAGGCTGCACCTCACCTGGATTTCTCCTCGCACCCTTCACGCACAGTAGGGCAATAAGCTGCATCTAGTTTATTTAGGCCGCAAAAATGCAGCCGACAAGACCAGGACAAGTGCTGCGAACAATTCATTAGCTCCCACTACATTAGGCAAGAGCTACGGGTGCACAAAACAATTGAATCACCATTATATGTTGTTTAGCACCTTACATAAATTATATATATATTTTTTATTATTATTATTTTAATATGCAGTACAGTAAGACCAGCAACCCTTACCACCAGCATAGCTCTGCTCCAACACTCATGAAGCACCGCCTACATGTTTTGATTGGCCCACAATCCAATCAGTCAAAGAAAATGGATCACCATCAATAGGTAAAAACATTGATGGTCATCCATTGCATAGTATGCCACAATCAATGGGCAGTTGCACTATTGTCATCAATTGCAAAGACGTCCATCCCTAAAGCTGTGCACACACAGTGCAAGTGAGCCTTTGTGCTAAATTTGCAGTTAAGCACAGATGGCTCAGCATTGTGTGCTGAACAATCTGTCACGGCCAGTGTTCTCTGGTGTGAGAACACTGGCGATGACTAGATTTATAACTGGATGCAAATGTGTAAATCTAGTCAGGCAACAGCGACGCGCGGGACCGCGCAATCGTCATCACCAGAGGGTATACACGTGGAGTGATCCTTTTCTCATTTCTAAGCGATCTAGTCAGATCACTTAGAAATAAGCCTCATATCCCCCTGGGCGGGATGTATTAATGTACATCGCCAGCCGCCGTGATGCTACCGCATATGTACTAACATATGCGGCTAGCATCGGGGTGCGGTGACGGAGACCCCCGCGATACCTGTAATGTGGTGTGCGGGGGTCTCCGTCACATCCTGGCGGCTGTCAGTGTCCCCCTGCCTCTCCTCCTCCTCCCTACAGCCGGATGTCCTCCCGGCTGTGACACCTGCTGGGGGAGGAGTAGATCGATGGAGGATGGGAGGGGGGGTCACAAGGACGGCGGGCGGCGATAGAAGCCCATAGGCATCTATAGGGTATCGCCACCCAGAGGTGGCGATACCCTGCCAGGCGGAGATGGGGCGGACTGGTAATGGTACATAGGAAAATGCGGTAAAACCCCCGTTTTATCACATTTTCCCTTTAGTACATCCCGCCCCCTGTGTGTATGCCCCATTAGGATAGTAGATAATACAGTATACACTTTAGACTACAGTATAACTAATGTGACAATAATCCCTGTATAACCATCCAGCAAGCAATCCCGGCGGGTGACATGTACTTGGTGTCACCTGAACGCAGCAGTGATCCCAGCCTATATACAGTATGCCCAGTTATCCTACATCTGCACTAATGGCTACGTGCAGTTTGCTAGCCTGTACGGTTTGGCGCACCTGTATCTCACCACATTGGCATGCCGGGCACATATTTACCATTACACTCACATGTGTTTATTATCATAGAACTTAGCAAAGCGCGCATAGCTACTGCAGCAGAGAGAGAGAACATATAGTATACACACAGAGGCTTCCCATAGATTATAATCTGGTCTATATACACCTGTGTCACACTTTGGGAAAGCAGATAGATAATATACAGTGTATAATAATGCAGACAGCACTGGGGCTGAGATATTACAACCTGAGCCATAGAGTAGCTCTGCTGAGGATACACTGGTATGCCCATACACATAGATATCCCCAGTAGCACCATGCAGCAGCCCTGTGGGAGTCACATACATGACCAACATACAGACTGAGCTCCAGTCCTCACCCACAGGTTGCTCAATGCTCAGGGGGTGTTCTGCACATGTGCACTTACCACATACTTGCCTACTTTTGAAAATTAGTTTCAGGGAGATTATAGATTGCACTGAAAAGCATTGTGCAGAGCACACTTGAGGGGGCGTGTCACAATCTACCCAAGGGGTGTGTCTATCTCCATATATGGGTGTGTCTACTGTGACCAAGTGGTGTGTCCTGCAGCGGCACATAAAAACGAAAGTACAAAGCGCAGTACTGGCTACACACTGATCTCTCAGCTACATTACACGGAAGGGCTACTCCCTGACATCACAGCTACATTACACAGCATGACTGACATCACATAGCAGGGCTACTCATTGACATAACACATGAGGGCTCATGCTGACATTACACAGCAGAGCATAATACTGACATATACATCATTATATAGAGTATATGTGACATACTATACATTTGGTAGACTTGTGGTTGTTTTTTTTTTTAAACAGGGCACCTTGGGGGGGTTTAAACTAGACATCTCCTCTGCAGGTCCCACCCTATTAGAATATGAGACAGGCGGAATCAGGCACAAACAGAGAGAAGTGAAAGAGAGAAAGCGTGTGTGTGCGTGCGCGCGAAAGAGAGAGATAGAGAATGTCAGGGGGGGGGGGGGTAAATGAAGGAAACGTGAGGAGGAGAATGAGAGAGTGTCAGAGTGTGTGAAAGATAAGAGATAAATAATTTGGCTGTCAGGAAAAGTGAGGGAATGGCAGAAAGAGTGAGAAAGTGTCAAGGATAAAGAGAGGGTGAGAGAGAGAGTTCCCAGGACTGAGAGTTGCTGGAGATGATATAATTGGGGTGAAAGAGAGAGTGAGTGTCACGGACAGAGAAAGGGGCTGAGAGAGAGGGGAGAGAGAAATGGGGTGATAGAGGGTGTCAGAGGGGCATGAGAAGAAGGGGGTGACAGATGATGTCAGGGATATAGAGAAGGGGGATAAGAGAGAAGGTGTCATGGATAGAGAAAGGTGCTGTGAGAGAGGGAAGAAAGAAAGAAAGAAAGAAAGGGGATGAGAGAATGTCAGGAATAGAGAGTGGGTGAGAGAAGGTGTAACGGATAGAGGGCTAAGAGAGAGAAGGGGGAGAAAAAGAGAGGGTGTCAAGGATAGAGAGATGGGGGATTGAGAGAGAGAGGGAATAGAGAGAGGGTCTCAGGGATAGAGAGATTGGGTGGGGGGGTGAGAGTGAGAAGGCGACGGAGATAGAGAGGGGGTGAAAAGGAGAGGAGAGTAGGAGGTGAGAGAAGAGACCGAAAGGGCTGAGAGAGGGTGTCCAGGATAGAGAGGGGGAAGAGAGAAAAGGATGTCAGGGATAGAGGGTGAGATGTACTAAGCCTTGAAAAGTGATAAAATGGAGAGTGATAAACCACCAGCCAATCAGCTCCTACCTGTCATTTTTCAAACTGTGGCATGGCATGTAGGAGCTGATTGGCTGGTGGTTTATCACTCTCCATCTTATCACTTTTCAAGCTTAGTACATTTGGCCCAGGGAGGGATGTATTAATATACATCGCCGCCCCTCGCCTGCCAGCCGCCACGATGATACACATATGTACTAACATATGCGGCTGGCATCGGGTTGCGGTGACGGAGACCCCCGCGATACCTGTGATGTGGTCTGCGGGGGTCTCCGTCACATCCCGGCGGCTGTCAGTGTCCCTCTGCGTCTCCTCCTCCCCCTGCAGCCGGATGTCCTCCCTGCTGTGACACCTGCTGGGGGAGGAGGAGATCGATGGAGGACGGGAGGGGGGGTCGCGCAGACGGCGATAGAAGGGGTATCGCCACCCCTGCCAGTCGGAGATGGGGCAGAAGAGAGCACTAACCAGGCAGCATGGAGGTGACTGTGAGGAACTGCTGCCAAGTTGCGTCCATGCCGGAGTCATGTCCTGGGAAAGGAGACAGCAATGAAGAATGTACATCTAAAATAGACGAACCAGAGGCTCTAACCTCAGTGCCGTGGGTAAAGGGGGATGTGATGAGAGTTAGCAGGAGAGGGATACATTTGTGGAGTGGGTAGGTGGTCAGGGGGATGTGAGGAGAAAGTTAGGAGAGGGGTACCTGTGAGGGAGGGGTGTCAGGAGTGGGATGTGAGCCTGTAAGCATGGTGACTGACACACTGCTTGGGGAGGGGCCACGTGCTGTGTTCTTCCCACAGGACTACCAGCTATCCTTTCAATCCCCATCCCCATTTATTCTAAACTTGCGCATGCGCAATCCACATTGTAAGAGGGGGCAGCTTTGCGGAATACTGGCACTGCGCTTGGGCTAAAAGCAGGAGCCTCCTGCAAAATGCAGGAGGGAAGGCAAGTGTGCCCCCATATAACACACCGTAGTACATTATAACACCCAGTACATTATACACCCCCACCCCATATTGGACCTAGTACATTCACATATACAACATAGTATATTATACACAGCTCCCCTCCCCCATATTGCACTCAAAACACACAGCACATAACACAATACTAAATTATACACAGACCCCCCACAACCAGTGAGCACACGTTATATTACACACACACCTGACCCCCCCATACACACATTATATACAGCCCCCATTCCCACAGCACTCACTTGGCTGTGTTCTTCCTTCCAGGCAGTGCAGGAAGTCATCACATTACAGGCAGAAGACGAGGAGCTGTGAGACTAGAGCAGCTGCAGCCTGCAGGACTGACACACACGGAGCCTCAGTGTGGGGGCGGGGCCAGCCTCAGGAAGCCCCGGTTGCTATTTCTCCTTCTCCCAGTGCACAGACAGACAGTCTGGAATTCCTGTCTGTGTGCCCAGCAGCTCGGCCCCCGGCGCTACCAACAACTACCCAGCGGTGCGACTTCCCGATACAGGCCCCACCCCCGGCCAGTTCAGGACGCGCGCATGCGCAGTCCAAATTCAATGGAGGCTTACAAAAAAAACGGGAGGAAGGAGGGGGATTGCGGGGCAGCGGGAGGCTCATGCAAAAATCGGGAACCTCCCGCTGAATGCGGGAGGGTAGGCAAGCCTGCTGTGACTGCTGACACATATTCACACGCACAATATTTGTTTTCACTTTATTCCTTTAAGAGAGGGCACCAAATTCCAGCTTGTATCCATGTGACCGGGATGAACTTACACCCCTGCCCAGCGATTTCATCGGTGGCTGGGAGCCGACTTCGGCAAGTGCAGGAAATGTAAACAGTATGCCCCAATAAAACTGCATTTAGAACTACAGTAACATTACCTTTTTAGCAGGTCTGTTAAGGTGCCCATACACAGTGCGATGCGATGGCGCTCCCACAGGCATCGCATCGCACAGTACAAAAAGTATGCGCTGCACATACTTATTGTACTGCTTTCTGATTGCATCACACGCAAAACGCATGTGATGCGATCCAGCCCATAACGGGTGCAATAATCGCGCCGTGTATGTGCGGCACTGCTGAGGCGGTGGGCGGAGAGAGTTCCGGCAGGTCGGGAAAAGACGGGCAGCGTGTGAGCGGTTGTTCAGACGCTGCCCGGCATTAGACTGCCCATGCGCAATCCCGAAATTGGAGTGGAATTGAAATCTCAGACATTTTGGGGACCAATCCCGGGATCCCGCCGATCCCAGGATTGGCCACCCTAGACTAATGTAAACAAGCGTTACATGGACGTGTGTCATTATATAGGTATAGTAGCCGTCCTTCCGCCCCTCACAGCAGTCATATAAAGCTGCTACGTGTGTACTTCCGGCTATACTGAGCATACCCACTCACATTATATAGGTATAGTAGCCGTCCTTCCGCCCCTCACAGCAGTCATATAAAGCTGCTACGTGTGTACTTCCGGCTATACTGAGCAGACCCACTCATAGTTAAGGACTATGGGCCAGATGTACTAAGCTTCAAAAGTGATAAAATGGAGAGGGATAAACAGCCAGCCAATCAGCTCCCACCTGCCATGTCACACGCTGTGTTTGAAAAATGTCAGGCGGGAGCTGATTGGCTGGCTGTTTATCGCTCTCCATTTTATCACTTTTGAAGCTTAGTGCATCTGGCCCTATAACCGGTCTGTGTCTGCTGTCACCAAGCTATTCTCCTCTGATTTAACATAACATTAGTTATCTGGCCTCCCTTACTGGACAACCAAGGGGAAAACATCACCAGGCTAATAAAAATGATCACACACACACACACACACACACACACACACACTGAATAGGTTTGCATGCATTAGGTGGACCACTGAAGGTCGACAAATTTAAAAGGTCTAAACATGTCACAATTCAATGAATGTGGTTTTGGGCACCTACAGCCTGTGTACATTTCACATTTGTAAACTAATCAGCAGCAATAGTTAGCTTAATTCACCAGAATACAGATCTCCATAGCTGATTATATAAATGCCAGTAACAAATATGGCCGCCTGGCCTCAGTGTGTTGGCAGGATCAGCCATGTTGCTGTCCCAACTGTAGCAATTTGTCAGTTGGTGTACCTGAGACTGAAGAGAGAAGCTGCTTCTGGAAGAGAGAGCTAGTTTGCTGCGACAGCTAGTGTTGTACTCCCAGCAGATTTCTACAGGATCCCGCTATTCAGAGCCCCATAACACCTGAGCTTTACTGGACATTGTTTGTTGTGGTTATTGTGCTTATATTTCAGATCGAGATGAGCAGAAGAGAGTTACGGCGGCTCCAGGAGGACCAGAGGAGATGGAGCCGCCAAGGAGATCAAGGTAAGTGAGCTATTGGGGCAGTTAGTCCAATCTAAGGGGGCAATTTATAACAGCAGGGAGAGAGATAAAGTACCAAACTACCAGCTTCTGTCATTAATAATAATAGGAGTTGTTTGGCTGGTACTTTATCTCTCCCACTTTACCTTTCTACATGCCATGATATCTCTCTGCCTGTGTGGCATGCGGGCGGCAGTTGGGGTTAGCTGCACATGAGCTGTATGTAATACCCTCACTTTGTGGGAGATTCATGAAATCTTGGAGAGAGATACAGGGCACAATCTTTAAATCCATTTTAGACACTTAAAACCTATTGCTTATGATAAATGGTGCTGCAGCAAACCAGCACCCAAATGCCATTTTTCAAAAACATGACAGGAGCGGATTGGCTGGAGCTAAAACTTTTGATAAATGGGCCCCAAAGAGGTCTATGTACTAAGACTTGGAAAGAGATAATGTGGACAGAGATAATCTACCAACACGCCAGCTCCTAACTAACATTTTCAAACACCTCCTGTAACATGGCAGCGAGGAGCTGATTGGCTGGTACTTTATAACCAAACCCTTTATCCCAGGCTTAGTACATAGACCCCAAAGTACCAATAATCAGTCCCTAAATGTCATTTTCAAACCTTCTGTAACATGGCAGTGAGGAGCTGACTGGCGGTACTTCATAACTAGACACTTTATCCCAAGGTTAGTACATAGGCCTCCAAAGCTCCTGGCATTTTCAGGCTGACAGGGAGATGCGGTAAGCTTTAGCGACTGGTAGAGATAAAGTACCTTTACCTTTAGCCCCTAACTGTCATGTTACAAGCTCGGTTTTTGCAATAGTTCAGTCTTTATTCATTTCTATGGGAGGTGCTACCCACAGCTTCAGCTGGGACCTACAACACCTAGCAAGCCTTCTCGTAGGTGCACTAAGGATCCTTTTACTGAATCATAAAATATCACTTTTATTAGTATATAAAATGTAAATAGCATCCTGGGGAAATATTCACTGACCTTCACTCTGATTCCTTCCTAATGCCTGATGTTACTCTGGGTATGGGCTGATTGCACTAAGGTCAACATACATTGGGTCCATCACTGAAGGTTGACACGAGCCAAGGTCGACATAACAGTGGACATTATCACACCACTCAACATTTCATCTGGCATTCCCTCTGTATTTATCTGTAATTTGTCAGCTTCACCGGTTTGGGGATCTCACGTTTAGCACCGATAATTACGGTATATAGAATGTTATTTGCATTATTTTAAAAGCATATAAAGGTGTTTTCCTGCTTGATATTAAATGAACCATTGTCAGTTTGGAATATTTAATTTATGTTTTCATTTGTTACACACTGTTATACTTTTTTGGGTACTTGTTTCCTAGCACGGCGCCCATTGCATCGTATACCATAAGCCTTACAATGGTATGCGATGCGACGCGATGGCACCCGATGTTATACAATTTAAAATCGTATACCATTGTATATGGCATACAATGGCATGGGATACGATTTTAAATTGTATAAGCCTTTCAATGTTAAATGGCCCCCTATAAGATTATTAATTGTATAAGCACCGTAATGGGTGCTTACAATGTTAAAAGCACCCCCACTATCAATGCCAACCCCACTATCAATGTCATCCCAAAGCATGGCGAGCGCAATACAAGTAAAGTAATACGCTTCGGGCTCAGTGGCTCGCTGCGCTCGCCACACTATATAAAATCAACTCCACGCCGACGTGGATACTGGGGGTATGAAAAGGTCGGAGGACGCGTACCGCCGCCGCTCGCCACGCTTCGGGTTGGCGTTAATAGTGGGTGTGGCATGGGGGTGCAATTAACATTGTAAGCAACCATTAGGGTGCTTATACAATTTAAAATCGCATCGCATGCGGCTATATGGCATGCGATGCGATAGAATGCATAAGATGCCATACGATTGAAAATCGTGGCGCCGTGCTAGGAAACAAGTACCCTTTTTTGTAATCCGTTTGGCTATAGTAATGGGGGGTTGGGATCATTTGGTCTACAGCATGATGGTCGACACCATTAGGTCAACATGGGAAAAGGTCGACATGGTTCTAGGTCGAAAGGTCATTAGTTCGACAGGTGATTAGTTAGACAAGGTCTAGGTCGACAGTCAAAAGGTCGACATGGAGTTTTTCACTGTTTTTTTTTTACCTGAATATCAACACAGTCGACATGGACACAGTTTAAAGTGCACTGCATCTGTCCAACTACTGACCTTTCGCCCTAGAACCATGTCAACCTTTTTCGGTACTTGTGTATTTTGGCGGCGCCCATCGCATCGCATACCATAACGCATACGATGGTATGCGATGCGACGCGATTTGCTTCAATAGTGTGCGATGGCATACAATTTTCAAATTGTATGCCATTGTACATGGCATACAATGCCATACGATGCGATGCGATTAAACATTGTATAAGCACCCTAATGGGTGCTTACAATTTTAAATGCACCCCCACGCCACCCCCCCCACTATAAACGTAAACCCGAAGCGTGGCGAGCGCAGCGAGCCCGCGAGGGGCGGCGGTACGCATCCTACGACCTTTTCATACCCCCACTATCCACCTCGGCGTGGAGTTGAGAATAGAATAGTGTGGCGAGCACAGCGAGCCCCGCGAGGGGACGCGGATACCTGTGAAGCCCACGAAGGGACGCGTTTACCTGTGAAGGTATCCCTTTAGGGTGCTTATACGATTTTTCATCGTATAGGGGGTCAAAATCCAGTACATGGCATGCGATGCGATGCGTTCATCGTACGATGTACATCGGGGGCGCCGCTATAATACACAAGTACCCCTTTTTCTATGTCGACCTAGACCCATGTCGACCTAATGATGTCGAACATGCTGTAGACCAAATGACCACATCCCAGTAACGGGCTGATACAGCAGCCATATCATTTTTCAAAACTTTATTATTTCGTTTAGCATGACCACTGCTCCGGGAGAGATTCTAATTTATTATACCACTGTATTGTATCCACTTACAGATATGAATAGCTTATTCTAAAAGGTGCAAACACACGAAACGATGTTGGAAACGATGTTGGAAATGATCCAACATGGTTTCAGATGGTTTCAAATCGTTCAACGTGCGTACACACGAAACGATTTGAAACACTTCACAAAAAATTGGCCTATGATCTTCCTGCATGCTAGGAATATCATAGACCAATCCTAATGATCGGCTGGTGCAAGGAACGATTTGAATAGGCTGTTCATATTGAGATCGGGATTGTCCACATCTTGCTTCAAATCTTTCAGTGTGTATGCACCTTTACTCTTGTCCATTAGTGGTCATGCCCGAGTTCAATCATGTTTGAGCTGAGCTCTTAAAAAGGTGCCATTGCCTCCTGAACCGCCCATATTGTTTAAGTCATCTGTGTATCAGTAATCATTGCCAGACGTTTCAGCAAGATATAACCGGCAATACTCTGCTACCTAGTTACACATATTATTCATATAGTGGTCAGATCGCACAAACACTACAATCCGTTAAGGCAGCACGCTCCAGGTAACAGTCAGGCTGCGGCTCTTGCTAGAGCGGTATAGCCCAGTGAGGGCTGACTTTGACACTCCAGCTTTGTTGGACTACACATCCCAGCATGCCCTGCTAGTTTTACCAATTGGCTATGCTAAAACTGATGCAGGGCATGCTGGGATGTGTAGTTCAACAACAGCTGGAATGTCAAGGTTAGCCGTCACTGGTATAGACTGTCAGGGTAGCCCTCTTATAAGGGTTTAGGGATCACAGATCGCAGATCCTGACCACAAAGTGGTTGGGATTGGTAAATCAGGTTCAAGTGGACATGGTGCATTATTAATCACTGACCCATGTGACACAGGCCGACTCCATGGTACACTTATGGTGGTTCTGTATGGTAATCACTGGGTTCTGGTCTGGTACTATCAGGCTCTTTCAGAGGTTCTTAGAGGCCCAAAGAAACACACATTTTTGAGGTCCCCACCATCTTATTCTTAAACAAAAATAATAATAACATTTGTCATGTTAAATTGATTTGAATGCTTACCTTTAATAAAATGTACATATAAATTCTGTATACATATACTGATGTAGTGGATTATTGGCGATTTCAAGTTCTAGTTTAGACACTAGGTATTCATCTAGTTGCCAAAATAGCAAATAGACAAATATAAAAAAAAAAAAAAACCTCACAAAAATAACTCTAGAAATAAGGATTTCCAGTTAGAGGCACGAATAATACCCATGCCACCCCATCCACACATACTATATCTGGTAGGCACTGGCTATTATTGCTCTGTAATGTTATCTTTCTAACAAACGATAATACCCCTTTCACACCAGAAAATGCAGGGAACCACCCAGGAATTCGGCCCAGGGATCATGCCCCGGTTGGCCCCTTTCACACCAGAAAAGTCTCTGCGTTTTCTGGTGTGGGAAGGAGGCAGAGAGGAGGCCGTCAGAAGGCAGGGGTAGCTGGGATGGTGGCGGAGGCCGGTGAATAGTACTCACCCTGGGTTGCTGGTCCTCGGTGCAGGCCGGTGATCCACACAGGTCAGACAGCAGGTGCAGATGACGCAGCTCTCCGGCGGGAGTAAGGGCACCGGAGAGCTGCATCATCTTCATCCACCTCCTGTCATCTGCGCCCGCCGCCTGTGTGGATCCCCAGCCTGACCATCTGCACCATGGACCAGTAACCAGGGTTAGTAATCCCTACCCCATTCAAAACGGCCAGGACCTTGGGTTGAACCCGTGAACAACCCTGCTTGGTTGAAATCCTGGCAAATTTTCCCAGGAGTTTGGCCCGGGAACCTAACAAACCAGCGCTACCCGGGAAATTCTGCTGGTGTGAAAGGGGTATTACAAAAACTCACTTGAAATATAACCCTGATATTCTGCCTCTCATCACTGACAAATCATAATTATGAGGTTGTTGATATTCTGCCATCGAAAAAACGGTTCCGCAGTATCCCGGTACGTACAAAGCGCATGCTAAACAGTTTTTTTTCCAACTGCTGTTAATATGCTGAATGATAAACAATGAAATGGGATATGTTTGTGCAGGTACTTGTGTGTCATTTTTTGTTGACAGTGCATTGTTGTAGTGTATTGTTGACACAATAAAGTATTATATTCAGAATGTGATTGCTGTAACTCAATTTGCTGATCAGCAATTGCTTTGAACATGTTATTTATTAATAATAGTTATTTAATAATTATCTAGTAATTATAGCTACAATATAAAGGTATATCTTTTCAGACGATTCTACGCAGACCGTTTTTGTGGAGAGGCTGCGCTCCGAGCGCCAAAGAAGATCTCGTCAGGAAACCAGTGACGGAACATCTCAAAGGGAGAACAGAGCCCGAAGCCGTTCACCCATTTTTATCCCTGGTCCCAGGGAACTTTATCGAGCCTCTGATCCTCCAGCTGAACATCATCAGAATTACGCAGACCTCGTAGACGAGCTCGAGAGGGAGTATTTCAATGACAGGATGTTGGAGATGCACGAGCAGATTCCAGAGTCGACCATCTTTGTTGAGATCAACGCGCAAGACTTCCTGTCGTCTGAAATGGTGTTCATCGGTGAGCTTAACCAACCAGCCATGATTGTAGAGGTCAACGGACAGCATATCCTGGCCATGGAGGTAGACAGCGACAGTCGTAACCCCGAATACCTGCAGATACGTCTCACCAGGGAGAATGTCGCACCCTGGGATTTGGAGATCAGCGCATTTCCATCGTGCACTATTGCTGAGGATGAAGAGCCGCAATTCTGCGTGATCTGTATTATGGAGTTCCAAAATGGAGAGCGGGTGTCAGTTCTGCCCTGTGGCCACAGATTTCATCCGAGCTGCATCTACGTGTGGACGGACTCAAATCCCAGCTGTCCTGTGTGCCGCAGACAGTCCACTCGGTGGCCGGTCCTGTGTCGTATCTCCTGAATACACCGAGAACATGAAGATCTTCTCCACCGTACATCGTGGTAATTCCTTCTATCTCTCTCCTCACAGGTGTTATCCCATTTTGGGTTTTCTTCTCTCTCTTTTCTTTACACTCTTTTCTGTCTATCGCACCATCACAACCGCTCTATCCCATCCCATCAGCTTTCAGCTGCCTCTATTACACTCCACCCACACTCCTGCAGCCTAGGGCTGACACGACTTGGGAGCATTTTGCCACTCGTCACCGTTAGCGGTGAGGGTCCCGAGGGATTTTCCCTGTTATCTCCTGAATACACGGTGACACTATTGGCTCGTGTTCTCCGTGCAGGTTTATCAGGAATTTCAGGTTTTTACCTCGGGCCAAGTCGTCTCACCCCCTCCTACCCCTCACTTAGCATTAGTCATGTTAGTATTTGGTTTTACTACACTCCACACACACTCCTGTGGCCATTTTGGGTTTGCTTCTCGCTCCTCTTTTCTTTACACTCTTTTCTGCTTTCCGCACCATCACAACCGCTCTATCCCATCCCATCAGCTTTCAGCTGCCTCTATTACACACCACCCACACTCCTGCGGGCTAGGGCTGACACAACTTGGGAGCATTTTGCCACTCGTCACCGTTAGCGGTGAGGGTCCCGAGAGATTTTCCCTGTTATCTCCTGAATACACGGTGACAATATTGGCTTGTGTTCTCCGTGCCGGTTTATCCGGAATTTCAGGTTTTTACCTCGGGCCAAGTCGTCTCACCCCCTCCTCCCCCCTCACTTGGTATTAGTCAGGTTGGTAATTATTTTTACTACACCCCACCCACACTCATGCGGCCTAGGGCTGACACGACTTGAGAGCATTTTGCCACTCGTCACTGTTAGCGGTGAGGGTCCCGAGGGATTTTGTCCTGTTTTTGCCTGAATACACGGTGACACTATTGGCTCGTGTTCTCCGTGCAGGTTTATCAGGTTTTTCAGGTTTTTACCTCGGGCCAAGTCATCTCACCCCCTCCCCCCCCCCCTCACTTGGTATTAGTCATGTTGGTATTTGTCTCTTTTACACTTCTCCAACACTCCTGCGGCCGATGGCACAGAAACTCAAATACTAAATTAGCATATTGGGCCCGAATCATAATCCAAAGCTGTAGTGGCACATTCAGTAAAGTACTGATATTTGGTACCCTGCGCATGTGTTGGACCCATACTGCCCATGTACAGTATGTGTCCACAACATTGGTTGAACTATGGCATCAGACAGTCAGTGATTGATAGTCTGATGCTGCTTGGGGATGGCATGGGGATGGAGGTTGTTTGTGAAAGATGGGGCCAGGATCTACTTCGGAGGACTGAGATTTTCAGACCTGATCGGAGCAGATTCCATGGTCGGCTTGCATGACCCAACTGGGTCGGAGCTGGACAAAGTTGTCACAGGAGATCGGATACTGCAGCCCAGGATGCCGTTCCGATCAGTAACGCAGCAGGAGGTGCAATGCCTATCATTGTATATAGGTCTATTCGTCAGGTGGTGTGGGGGTGGGCCAGCGGTTTGGGGTTGGGGCCGCCTGTGTCGACCAGTCAGCTGCTCCATGCACTAGTTTTTATAGTGTAATCCTGCTTGATCGGCAGGGCGGCTCCTTCAACGATCTGCTTCCCCACTTTCTACACCACATCACGAATAGACAAGACTTGGGAGCATTTGCCACTCGTCACCGTTAGCGGTGAGGGTCCCGAGGGATTTTCCCTGTTTTCTCCTGAATACACGGTGACACTATTGGCTCGTGTTCTCCGTGCAGTTTTTTCAGGTTTTTCAGGTTTTCACCTCGGGCCAAGTCATCCCACCCCCTTACTCCCTTGGCATTAGTCAGGTTGTTATTTCGATAGTTCTGGAGATGTGGACATTTTGATTGTAGGCTAGCTAGGGGCTGACTCTTTTAGCCTGGATTCCCCACCCACCCTAGCCCAAACTTTTTTTTTCTTTTTTCTTGCCTGTTGGGGTTGGTCAACCTCTCTGTGGCGGGAAATAACGTCAGTCCAGTGGCTAATGCGCTGCTTTATGGAGGAGCGCTCTCTTTTCAGGGTGTGGTATGACTGTCCAACAATCGGGATCATGACAGTCAGTTTACCGACATCGGAATCCCGACTGCCAGTTAGTGCTCTGACAAGGGGGTGAGCGCAAAGAAGCCCCTTGCAGGCTCGGTGGCTCGCCACAGGTTCTATTCTCCCTCTATGGGGGTCATGGACCCCACAAGGGAGAATAGACCCTGTCAGTTGGGATCCCCCATGTCAGAGCACCGGCAGTCGCAATTCCTATGTTGGTACACTTACCGTCAGGATCCCGATTGCCGGGCAGTCATCCGGCACCCCTCTTTCTAATACACTGATCTAGTGTGACCTACCCTACTGGGGGTCAGGGCCACTGACTGTCTAGTTGGCCTATTGTGGTGTACTGGCCAATTGGCTTATGTCACTGGTAAACTGACCGTTCTTTCTCTCTGCCACCATAGTTATTTAAAATGTTACAAAATAAAAAGGTTGACTGATTTTAATGGCATTACTGTTGTCCGTGTCGTTATTTTAGATAAGTTAGATTTTATCCACTAGCAAATATGGTTAATGTGTGAGGTCACACTCAATCTCACATCTGCCGACAGGAAGTTTCATTAATAATATTACACCATCCAGCCCATACTAATGTTTTATTGCTAGAATCCCCTAATATCTGGGAAATCCTCTTCATTTTTGGAAGTTAATACAATGGGTGAGATTTAATAGGATGAGAGATTCAAAAAGTGAGAGATTTGGTAAGAAATCTCCAGTTTTCTAAAGTGGCAATCATTTACACAGCAAAATCAAACTGGTTTTGCAGTGTAAATGATTGCCGCTTTAAAAAAACCTGGAGATTTCTTACCAAATCTCTCACTTTTTGAATCTCTCATCCTATTAAATCTCACCAATATGTTATCATCAGGTGACATATATAGCATCAGGTGACATATATAGCATCAGGTGACATATATAGCATCAGGTGACATAAGTGGCATCAGGTGACATATATAGTATCAGGTGACATATATAGCATCAGGTGACATTTTAAATACTTTAGCAGGAACCGATGGATCGGAAAAACAGAACCAAAATCTAGTCCAGGCATTCCCAATCACAGTCCTCAAGGCACACCAACAGTGCAGGTTTTGTAGATATCCAGGCTTGAGCACAGGTGACTTAATTAGTATCTGAGGGATTCTGATTAAACCATCTGTGCTGAAGCCTGGATATCACTAAAACCTGCACTGTTGATGTGCCTTGAGGACCGTGATTGGGAATGCCTGATCTAGTCTAATGCAGGGGTAGCCAACTCCAGTCCTCGAGAGCTACCAACAGTGCGTGTTTTCCAGGTTTCCACATAGAATCACAAATGAAGTAATTAGCTCCACCTATGGATCTTTTAAAATGTGTCATTGAGTAATGCGTGCACCTGTGCACAAGCTAGGTGCTCTGAAAAATGTGAATTGTTGGTAGCTATTGAGGACTGAAGTTGGCTACCCCTGGTCTAGTGTGTACGCACAATGCTGATGATGTGCACTCACACAACTTGTCAGCAATGTAACATGGAGCCTGCACCCCCACCGTCGCTCGTTGCGGCTGGCATTAACAAAAGTGTGTATGCACTAGCCGATGCCAGCACCCCACCGGGTCCCATCTCGGAGGATGCCGCTGGGTACAGACATCATCCAGTGCGTATACAGCTATATACTGACTTGTGTTATAGTCTAGTAGCTTTACTTCCATGCCTCATAGCAGTCACATAAAGCTGCTCAGCATGTACTGTACTTATTGTAGCAGTCACATAAAGCTGCTCAGCATGTGCTGTACTTACTGTAGCAATCACATAAATCTGCTCAGCATATGCATTACATACTGTAGCAGTCACATAAATCTGCTCAGCATGTACTGTACTTACTGTAGCAGTCAAATAAAGCTTCTCAGCATGTACCGTACTTACTGTAGCCGTCACATAAAGCTTCTCAGCATGTACCGTACTTACTGTAGCCGTCACATAAAGCTGCTCAGCATGTGCTGTACTTACTGTAGCAGTCACATAAAGCTGCTCAGCATGTCCTGTACTTACTATAGCAGTCACATAAAGCTGCTCAGCATGTGCTGTACTTACTGTAGCCGTCACATAAATCTGCTCAGCATGTGCTGTACTTACTGTAGCAGTCACATAAATCTGCTCAGCATGTACTGTACTTACTGTAGCAGTCACATAAAGCTATTCAGCAAGTACTGTACTTACTGTAGCAGTCACATAAAGCTGCTCAGCATGTGCTGTACTTACTGTAGCAGTCACACAAATCTGCTCAGCATGTACTGTACTTACTGTAGCCGTCACATAAAGCTGAGAGCATATACTGTACTTACTGTAGAAGTCACATAAAGCTGCTCAGCATGTGCTGTACTTACTGTAGCAGTCACATAAAGCTGCTCAGCATGTGTTGTACTTACTGTAGCAGTCACATAAAGCTGCTCAGCATGTGCTGTACTTACTGTAGCAGTCACATAAAGCTGCTCAGCATGTGTTGTACTTACTGTAGCAGTCACATAAAGCTGCTCAGCATGTACTGTACTTACTGTAGCCGTCACATAAAGCTGACAGCATGTACTGTACTTACTGTAGAAGTCACATAAAGCTGCTCAGCATGTGCTGTACTTACTGTAGCAGTCACATAAAGCTGCTCAGCATGTGTTGTACTTACTGTAGCAGTCACATAAAGCTGCTCAGCATGTGCTGTACTTACTGTAGCAGTCACATAAAGCTTCTCAGCATGTACTGTACTTACTGTAGCAGTCACATAAAGCTGCTCAGCATGTGCTGTACTTACTGTAGCAGTCACATAAAGCTGTTCAGCATGTGTTGTACTTACTGTAGCCGTCACATAAAGCTGACAGCATGTACTGTACTTACTGTAGCCGTCACATAAAGCTGACAGCATGTACTGTACTTACTGTAGAAGTCACATAAAGCTGCTCAGCATGTGCTGTACTTACTGTAGCAGTCACATAAAGCTGCTCAGCATGTGTTGTACTTACTGTAGCCGTCACATAAAGCTGACAGCATGTACTGTACTTACTGTAGCCGTCACATAAAGCTGACAGCATGTACTGTACTTACTGTAGCCGTCACATAAAGCTGCTCAGCATGTGCTGTACTTACTGTAGCAGTCACATAAAGCTGCTCAGCATGTACTGTACTTACTGTAGCAGTCACATAAAGCTTCTCAGCATGTACTGTACTTACTGTAGCAGTCACATAAAGCTGCTCAGCATGTGCTGTACTTACTGTAGCAGTCACATAAAGCTGCTCAGCATGTACTGTACTTACAGCTATACTGAGCGGACCGACTCATGGACAGATTAGGTCCTATATATCGGACTGTACCTGCTGTCACCATACTATTTATTCCCTGATTTAGCACATTACAGATTATCTGACCTCACTTACTGGATACCCAGGTAAGTCACCAGGCTACGGTCAGGTGCTGCCACGGTGACGGGTCATCACAAATCAGTAAGCGAAGATTCAGAATATGTTATTGATTGTTCTGCACAGATAACAAGGCTTCCCCCATGGACATTGGAATGTGGGTAAATGAGAAAAAAAAACAATTGAAAATTTGGTCTATTAAATAACTGAATAATATGTATATTGTCACCGGGAGAGGGTGTAAATCTGACTCATCCGCGCCATTGCTGAATTCCATATGGTAATGCGGGAGTCTCCCGTGTACACTAACAATCCACACGTGAAAGCCTGTCCCGCCCACTGCAGTCATCATTAGTATCTGGGCTCGGACCCACTTCATGCTGGGTACAGAAGATACGTCTGAATCAGTTTCCATCTGAAAGCTACTATGAAGGAAGAAGCCGGCAGACGCATCCACAGTACGGAGCAGTTCCGGGCATCGCATGGTGCACCCAGGCACTACTCAGAAACATCCATAATACAGACAGTGTGTCCCGTGATTGTAAGAGTTTACACACTTCATCCAACATGGGTCAAGGCTGTAACAAACATGTACTGTAACAAGAGTGTAATGTGATTACAAGAACATATGGTTACAAACAGCGTCCCTTTACTTCATACAAGAAAAGTTCCTGTAATACATATAAATACATTATGCAATCATTGTCCTGACTGGCTGATTATCAGTGGATCCGGCCAATGAGTGCATTGGGTAGCTGCAACCAATAAGCGATGATCGGCCTGTCGGGCAAGAGACATTTTCCAACATTCCAAACTGAGCGCCCATCCTTTCACCTGTTCTGTCACAGGGGAGGCATGGGGAAATGTTCCCTCTACAGGGAAGGAACCCGGATCATGTGGCCATACACTACTATCTCATAGCGTATATCTGCTGGTCTGACAGACATTGCATAGTGTATGCCCAGCATAAGACGGGTATGGGTCATAGGGTCAACACAAGCATTAGGTCCTAATGCAAGCATGTCCAAACTATGGCCCTCCAGCTGTTGTGAAACTACAAGTCCCATCATGCCTTGCCTCAGTTTTGCTTTTAGGGAATGTTAAACTATTGCAAGGCATGCTGGGATGTGTAGTTTCACAACAGCTGGAGGGCCATAGTTTGGACATGCCTGTCCTAATGAATGAAGCATTCTCTGTAGAGTAATAAAGACCTGGTAATATTACAGTCCCGCACTCGCTGTCCCTTCCCAGTGATATCTGGGCCTCTTAGCAGCCCGTGGTTCTGTGAGAAAGGACCGGCAAGTGTGTAGTATAAGGAGGACAGTAACGTATCTTTATTGCATTTGACATTTGGGCCGAATAGTGAAGGCCCATACACACTTGACGATTTTCGGCCGAAAATCGCCCAGTGTGTATGCCCCGGAGATTGCCGACTAGCGATGATGCGCGCTCCCGCATCATCGCTAGGAAAGTGGTTCATCTGCTGGTTTTACCAGCAGATGTGGCGATGATGGATGGTTTTTCATCCATCATCGCCATGTGTGTACGCCTGCCGGGCTGAAAGATTAACCACTTTCAGCCCGGCGGACCGCCGCGCCGCCCCCCGCCCCCGCCTGTCATAATACTCACCCTGTCCAAGTGCTGCTGCGCCGGCTCCATGCATCCTGCTCCGAGTCCCTGCCTGTCTGCTTGTCCCGCCCTCCTGCTCAGTGCTCACCACGGAGCACTTCTCCCTCACCCGGCAACACACTCTGCTGGCCACGCCCCCCCTGCTATGCTTAACACAGAGCACTGAGAGCAGGGGGCACTGCTGGCCACCAATGTTTTATGTTTAAAGCAGTAATATATACATTGCTGGCATATGCCAGCAATGTATATATTGCTGGAACCACTGGGCACCAATGTTACATTTTTAAGGCAGTAATATATACATTGCTGGCATAAGCCAGCAATGTATATATTGCTTGCACCACTGGGCACCAATGTTACATTTTTAAGGCAGTAATATATACATTGCTGGCACATGCCAGCAATGTATATATTGCTAGCACCACTTGCCACCAATGTAATGTTACTTATAAGCCAGTAATATATACATTGCTGGCACAGGCCAGCAATGTATATATTATTGGCACCACTGGGCACCAATGATTATTAATTTGCTTGCTGCCCACAAATAATTATGAATTAGCCAGTAATATATACATTGCTGGCACATGCCAGCAATGTATATTTTAGTGGCATCACTGCCCACCAATGTTACTTACAAGCCAGTAATATATACATTGTTGACACAGGCCAGCAATGTATATATTATGGGCACCACTGCCCACCAGGGTTAAAGGGAGCAGGAACTGGGCGGAACTGCGTTCCATCAGTTTTATTTTGGAGGTGGAATGGTTCCGCCTCCGTCCGCATCGCTAAACAGCTGACAGCCGGGCAGAGCGGTGGGAAATCAGGATGTCTCAGAGAAGGTCCATCCGTCCGTGGCGTAGCTATTTTAAAATTATGTGCCAACTCACGGCTCGTGAGCCAATCAGAGCTCGCGGGACGGCAAGAAATGAGGAGCTGCCGGGCCGCGAGCACCGATTGGCTCGCAAGTCATTTGAAATAGCCGCACCACGGGTGTTCTGAGACATCCGGGTTTCCCACCGCTCTGCCCTGCTGTCTCCTTTCCCACACAGTGCACACCTCTGGCACTGGGCATGTTACCCCTGGCACTGAGAATGTAATACCTGGCAATGAGCATGTATGTAAGCGGCACTTATGTGGCATAATAAAAAATGGGCATTACCATGTTTGGCATATTGTGAAATGGGCATTACCGTGTTTGGCATATAGTATAATGGACATTACGGTGTGTGGCATAATGTGTAATTTGCATTACTGTGTGCATTTCTGTGTCCCTGACCCATAAAGCCATGCCCTAAAATTTTTGGCACAAAATGTTCAGTTTTTATTAGGTGTTGGGTTGTTTTGCACTGTGGGGCATCATTTGAATCAGGGGTGGTATTATGTGGCCACATTATTCTTTTCCTGACAGTGTGGCTGTGACATAATTGGGGGGGGGGGAAGAGTCAGGGAAGCAAATTTTTCCACTTTAGGCACTGCTGCGCACTAATGTATAGTGATAATAGTTATTAATGTAAACACTGCTGGAGCAGACCAGCAATGTATATGAGACCACTGCCACTGGCCATCAATGTATATTTTTATGGCGTTAATGTATACACTGCTGGCGCAGGTCAACAATGTATATGTTACCACCGCCACTGCCCCCCAATGTATATTTTGTTGTGGCGGTAATGTATACATTGCTGGGGAAGGTGGCATTACTGTTGTCCGTGTCGTTATTTTAGATAAGTTAGATTTTATCCACTAGCAAATATGGTTAATGTGTGAGGTCACACTCAATCTCACATCTGCCGACGCGGATACCTGTGAAGCCCACGAAGGGACGCGTTTACCTGTGAAGGTATCCGCGTCCGCTCGCCACGCACCATTAGGGTGCTCAAAAGCACCCTTTAGGGTGCTTATACGATTTTTCATCGTATAGGGGGTCAAAATCCAGTACATGGCATGCGATGCGATGCGTTCATCGTACGATGTACATCGGGGGCGCCGCTATAATACACAAGTACCCCTTTTTCTATGTCGACCTAGACCCATGTCGACCTAATGATGTCGAACATGCTGTAGACCAAATGACCACATCCCAGTAACGGGCTGATACAGCAGCCATATCATTTTTCAAAACTTTATTATTTCGTTTAGCATGACCACTGCTCCGGGAGAGATTCTAATTTATTATACCACTGTATTGTATCCACTTACAGATATGAATAGCTTATTCTAAAAGGTGCAAACACACGAAACGATGTTGGAAACGATGTTGGAAATGATCCAACATGGTTTCAGATGGTTTCAAATCGTTCAACGTGCGTACACACGAAACGATTTGAAACACTTCACAAAAAATTGGCCTATGATCTTCCTGCATGCTAGGAATATCATAGACCAATCCTAATGATCGGCTGGTGCAAGGAACGATTTGAATAGGCTGTTCCTATTGAGATCGGGATTGTCCACATCTTGCTTCAAATCTTTCAGTGTGTATGCACCTTTACTCTTGTCCATTAGTGGTCATGCCCGAGTTCAATCATGTTTGAGCTGAGCTCTTAAAAAGGTGCCATTGCCTCCTGAACCGCCCATATTGTTTAAGTCATCTGTGTATCAGTAATCATTGCCAGACGTTTCAGCAAGATATAACCGGCAATACTCTGCTACCTAGTTACACATATTATTCATATAGTGGTCAGATCGCACAATAGAGCACAAACACTACAATCCGTTAAGGCAGCACGCTCCAGGTAACAGTCAGGCTGCGGCTCTTGCTAGAGCGGTATAGCCCAGTGAGGGCTGACTTTGACACTCCAGCTTTGTTGGACTACACATCCCAGCATGCCCTGCTACAGTTTTACCAATTGGCTATGCTAAAACTGATGCAGGGCATGCTGGGATGTGTAGTTCAACAACAGCTGGAATGTCAAGGTTAGCCGTCACTGGTATAGACTGTCAGGGTAGCCCTCTTATAAGGGTTTAGGGATCACAGATCGCAGATCCTGACCACAAAGTGGTTGGGATTGGTAAATCAGGTTCAAGTGGACATGGTGCATTATTAATCACTGACCCATGTGACACAGGCCGACTCCATGGTATACTTATGGTGGTTCTGTATGGTAATCACTGGGTTCTGGTCTGGTACTATCAGGCTCTTTCAGAGGTTCTTAGAGGCCCAAAGAAACACACATTTTTGAGGTCCCCACCATCTTATTCTTAAACAAAAATAATAATAAATTTTGTCATGTTAAATTGATTTGAATGCTTACCTTTAATAAAATGTACATATAAATTCTGTATACATATACTGATGTAGTGGATTATTGGCGATTTTAAATTCTAGTTTAGACACTAGGTATTCATCTAGTTGCCAAAATAGCAAATAGACAAATATAAAAAAAAAAAAAAACCTCACAAAAATAACTCTAGAAATAAGGATTTCCAGTTAGAGGCATACCCATGCCACCCCATCCACACATACTATATCTGGTAGGCACTGGCTATTATTGCTCTGTAATGTTATCTTTCTAACAAACGATAATACCCCTTTCACACCAGAAAATGCAGGGAACCACCCAGGAATTCGGCCCAGGGATCATGCCCCGGTTGGCCCCTTTCACACCAGAAAAGTCTCTGCGTTTTCTGGTGTGGGAAGGAGGCAGAGAGGAGGCCGTCAGAAGGCAGGGGTAGCTGGGATGGTGGCGGAGGCCGGTGAATAGTACTCACCCTGGGTTGCTGGTCCTCGGTGCAGGCCGGTGATCCACACAGGTCAGACAGCAGGTGCAGATGACGCAGCTCTCCGGCGGGAGTTAGGGCACCGGAGAGCTGCATCATCTTCATCCACCTCCTGTCCTGTCATCTGCGCCCGCCGCCTGTGTGGATCCCCAGCCTGACCATCTGCACCATGGACCAGTAACCAGGGTTAGTACTCCCTACCCCATTCAAAACGGCCAGGACCTTGGGTTGAACCCGTGAACAACCCTGCTTGGTTGAAATCCTGGCAAATTTTCCCAGGAGTTTGGCCCGGGAACCTAACAAACCAGCGCTACCCGGGAAATTAGGCTGGTGTGAAAGGGGTATTACAAAAACTCACTTGAAATATAACCCTGATATTCTGCCTCTCATCACTGACAAATCATAATTATGAGGTTGTTGATATTCTGCCATCGAAAAAACGGTTCCGCAGTATCCCGGTACGTACAAAGCGCATGCTAAACAGTTTTTTTTCCAACTGCTGTTAATATGCTGAATGATAAACAATGAAATGGGATATGTTTGTGCAGGTACTTGTGTGTCATTTTTTGTTGACAGTGCATTGTTGTAGTGTATTGTTGACACAATAAAGTATTATATTCAGAATGTGATTGCTGTAACTCAATTTGCTGATCAGCAATTGCTTTGAACATGTTATTTATTAATAATAGTTATTTAATAATTATCTAGTAATTATAGCTACAATATAAAGGTATATCTTTTCAGACGATTCTACGCAGACCGTTTTTGTGGAGAGGCTGCGCTCCGAGCGCCAAAGAAGATCTCGTCAGGAAACCAGTGACGAAACATCTCAAAGGGAGAACAGAGCCCGAAGCCGTTCACCCATTTTTATCCCTGGTCCCAGGGAACTTCATCGAGCCTCTGATCCTCCAGCTGAACATCATCAGAATTACGCAGACCTCGTAGACGAGCTCGAGAGGGAGTATTTCAATGACAGGATGTTGGAGATGCACGAGCAGATTCCAGAGTCGACCATCTTTGTTGAGATCAACGCGCAAGACTTCCTGTCGTCTGAAATGGTGTTCATCGGTGAGCTTAACCAACCAGCCATGATTGTAGAGGTCAACGGACAGCATATCCTGGCCATGGAGGTAGACAGCGACAGTCGTAACCCCGAATACCTGCAGATACGTCTCACCAGGGAGAATGTCGCACCCTGGGATTTGGAGATCAGCGCATTTCCATCGTGCACTATTGCTGAGGATGAAGAGCCGCAATTCTGCGTGATCTGTATTATGGAGTTCCAAAATGGAGAGCGGGTGTCAGTTCTGCCCTGTGGCCACAGATTTCATCCGAGCTGCATCTACGTGTGGACGGACTCAAATCCCAGCTGTCCTGTGTGCCGCAGACAGTCCACTCGGTGGCCGGTCCTGTGTCGTATCTCCTGAATACACCGAGAACATGAAGATCTTCTCCACCGTACATCGTGGTAATTCCTTCTATCTCTCTCCTCACAGGTGTTATCCCATTTTGGGTTTTCTTCTCTCTCTTTTCTTTACACTCTTTTCTGTCTATCGCACCATCACAACCGCTCTATCCCATCCCATCAGCTTTCAGCTGCCTCTATTACACTCCACCCACACTCCTGCAGCCTAGGGCTGACATGACTTGGGAGCATTTTGCCACTCGTCACCGTTAGCGGTGAGGGTCCCGAGGGATTTTCCCTGTTATCTCCTGAATACACGGTGACACTATTGGCTCGTGTTCTCTGTGCAGGTTTATCAGGAATTTCAGGTTTTTACCTCGGGCCAAGTCGTCTCACCCCCTCCTACCCCTCACTTAGCATTAGTCATGTTAGTATTTGGTTTTACTACACTCCACACACACTCCTGTGGCCATTTTGGGTTTCCTTCTCGCTCCTCTTTTCTTTACACTCTTTTCTGCTTTCCGCACCATCACAACCGCTCTATCCCATCCCATCAGCTTTCAGCTGCCTCTATTACACACCACCCACACTCCTGCGGGCTAGGGCTGACACAACTTGGGAGCATTTTGCCACTCGTCACCGTTAGCGGTGAGGGTCCCGAGAGATTTTCCCTGTTATCTCCTGAATACACGGTGACAATATTGGCTTGTGTTCTCCGTGCAGGTTTATCAGGAATTTCAGGTTTTTACCTCGGGCCAAGTCGTCTCACCCCCTCCTCCCCCCTCACTTGGTATTAGTCAGGTTGGTAATTATTTTTACTACACCCCACCCACACTCATGCGGCCTAGGGCTGACACGACTTGAGAGCATTTTGCCACTCGTCACTGTTAGCGGTGAGGGTCCCGAGGGATTTTGTCCTGTTTTTGCCTGAATACACGGTGACACTATTGGCTCGTGTTCTCCGTGCAGGTTTATCAGGTTTTTCAGGTTTTTACCTCGGGCCAAGTCATCTCACCCCCTCCCCCCCCCCCCCCCTCACTTGGTATTAGTCATGTTGGTATTTGTCTCTTTTACACTTCTCCAACACTCCTGCGGCCGATGGCACAGAAACTCAAATACTAAATTAGCATATTGGGCCCGAATCATAATCCAAAGCTGTAGTGGCACATTCAGTAAAGTACTGATATTTGGTACCCTGCGCATGTGTTGGACCCATACTGCCCATGTACAGTATGTGTCCACAACATTGGTTGAACTATGGCATCAGACAGTCAGTGATTGATAGTCTGATGCTGCTTGGGGATGGCATGGGGATGGAGGTTGTTTGTGAAAGATGGGGCCAGGATCTACTTCGGAGGACTGAGATTTTCAGACCTGATCGGAGCAGATTCCATGGTCGGCTTGCATGACCCAACTGGGTCGGAGCTGGACAAAGTTGTCACAGGAGATTGGATACTGCAGCCCAGGATGCCGTTCCGATCAGTAACGCAGCAGGAGGTGCAATGCCTATCATTGTATATAGGTCTATTCGTCAGGTGGTGTGGGGGTGGGCTAGCGGTTTCGGGTTGGGGCCGCCTGTGTCGACCAGTCAGCTGCTCCATGCACTAGTTTTTATAGTGTAATCCTGCTTGATCGGCAGGGCGGCTCCTTCAACGATCTGCTTCCCCACTTTCTACACCACATCACGAATAGACAAGACTTGGGAGCATTTGCCACTCGTCACCGTTAGCGGTGAGGGTCCCGAGGGATTTTCCCTGTTTTCTCCTGAATACACGGTGACACTATTGGCTCGTGTTCTCCGTGCAGTTTTTTCAGGTTTTTCAGGTTTTCACCTCGGGCCAAGTCATCCCACCCCCTTACTCCCTTGGCATTAGTCAGGTTGTTATTTCGATAGTTCTGGAGATGTGGACATTTTGATTGTAGGCTAGCTAGGGGCTGACTCTTTTAGCCTGGATTCCCCACCCACCCTAGCCCAAACTTTTTTTTTCTTTTTTCTTGCCTGTTGGGGTTGGTCAACCTTTCTGTGGCGGGAAATAACGTCAGTCCAGTGGCTAATGCGCTGCTTTATGGAGGAGCGCTCTCTTTTCAGGGTGTGGTATGACTGTCCAACAATCGGGATCATGACAGTCAGTTTACCGACATCGGAATCCCGACTGCCAGTTAGTGCTCTGACAAGGGGGTGAGCGCAAAGAAGCCCCTTGCAGGCTCGGTGGCTCGCCACAGGTTCTATTCTCCCTCTATGGGGGTCATGGACCCCACAAGGGAGAATAGACCCTGTCAGTTGGGATCCCCCATGTCAGAGCACCGGCAGTCGCAATTCCTATGTTGGTACACTTACCGTCAGGATCCCGATTGCCGGGCAGTCATCCGGCACCCCTCTTTCTAATACACTGATCTAGTGTGACCTACCCTACTGGGGGTCAGGGCCACTGACTGTCTAGTTGGCCTATTGTGGTGTACTGGCCAATTGGCTTATGTCACTGGTAAACTGACCGTTCTTTCTCTCTGCCACCATAGTTATTTAAAATGTTACAAAATAAAAAGGTTGACTGATTTTAATGGCATTACTGTTGTCCGTGTCGTTATTTTAGATAAGTTAGGTTTTATCCACTAGCAAATATGGTTAATGTGTGAGGTCACACTCAATCTCACATCTGCCGACAGGAAGTTTCATTAATAATATTACACCATCCAGCCCATACTAATGTTTTATTGCTAGAATCCCCTAATATCTGGGAAATCCTCTTCATTTTTGGAAGTTAATACAATGGGTGAGATTTAATAGGATGAGAGATTCAAAAAGTGAGAGATTTGGTAAGAAATCTCCAGTTTTCTAAAGTGGCAATCATTTACACGGCAAAATCAAACTGGTTTTGCAGTGTAAATGATTGCCGCTTTAAAAAAAACTGGAGATTTCTTACCAAATCTCTCACTTTTTGAATCTCTCATCCTATTAAATCTCACCAATATGTTATCATCAGGTGACATATATAGCATCAGGTGACATATATAGCATCAGGTGACATAAGTAGCATCAGGTGACATAAGTAGCATCAGGTGACATATATAGTATCAGGTGACATATATAGCATCAGGTGACATTTTAAATACTTTAGCAGGAACCGATGGATCGGAAAAACAGAACCAAAATCTAGTCCAGGCATTCCCAATCACAGTCCTCAAGGCACACCAACAGTGCAGGTTTTGTAGATATCCAGGCTTGAGCACAGGTGACTTAATTAGTATCTGAGGGATTCTGATTAAACCATCTGTGCTGAAGCCTGGATATCACTAAAACCTGCACTGTTGATGTGCCTTGAGGACCGTGATTGGGAATGCCTGATCTAGTCTAATGCAGGGGTAGCCAACTCCAGTCCTCGAGAGCTACCAACAGTGCGTGTTTTCCAGGTTTCCTCATAGAATCACAAATGAAGTAATTAGCTCCACCTATGGATCTTTTAAAATGTGTCATTGAGTAATGCGTGCACCTGTGCACAAGCTAGGTGCTCTGAAAAATGTGAATTGTTGGTAGCTATTGAGGACTGAAGTTGGCTACCCCTGGTCTAGTGTGTACGCACAATGCTGATGATGTGCACTCACACAACTTGTCAGCAATGTAACATGGAGCCTGCACCCCCACCGTCGCTCGTTGCGGCTGGCATTAACAAAAGTGTGTATGCACTAGCCGATGCCAGCACCCCACCGGGTCCCATCTCGGAGGATGCCGCTGGGTACAGACATCATCCAGTGCGTATACTGCGTATACTGCTATATACTGACTTGTGTTATAGTCTAGTAGCTAAGATCTACACAGGCAGATAGTCCCTGTCCCTATCTGCCTGCGACGAGGGCGCTGTTGAGGGACCGGTTGCAGCTGCTTGCAGCTTGCCTCCGGAACCTGGCTGACAGAACCACCGTTCCGGGGTCCCCGTCGCCGCTGCATGCATGTACAGCAGCTACAGGGGTAAGTATGCCCCCGGGTCCCTGTTAGCAGGGAACCAGGTGGGATTGCTCTAAAAGCGCATCTCAGTACTTTGAGAGTACAGCGCGGCTCAGTTCTGTGAGAGTACAGCGCGGTCAGACAGGCAGGTAGCACCCTGCCCTACCTGCCTGCAAGGGGACCACTGTACCAGAGAATCCGGTCGCCGCTGCATGCAGCGTGCCTCGCGGACTTCCTTCAGCCACAAGCATGGCAGGGATACGTATACCCTGGCTCCCCACTAGCGGGGTAGCCAGGTAGATGCATTGGCGGTTTATCCAGCTGCAACTATAGCATAATAATAGAGTACAGTATTTTATTTTCTTTGTATACTCTATTATTATGCTATAGTTGCAGCTGGATACCAGCATTAAGATCTCCAAGGGATCCATTTGCACACTTTTGTACAGTTTGTCAGTAAGACCGCTATCCGGAGTGAAAACTTACATTCACTATCCATTTACCTAAGGGTATGTACATTCTCAGTATTGAAAAAGTAACTACTTAATTGTGTATATACTAAATTAGTAATATGGCCTTTCTCCACCACCTAGAAAGTTACCCCTGAGGAAGTCATTTTTTTTGACGAAACGCCTTGGGAGTTTTTTCCTGATTATATCGATTCGACCAACTGACTGCATACAAGCAAAAATGTTTTTACTTTGTTTTTTAAATTAATTGTATTAAATACTGTTGTACAGTGACCTGTCGATATATTTTCTTGATCCTTCTGGTGGTGGATCTCCATAAAATAGTGGCGCGCTCTGTCTTCTATCTTTTTTCTTCTATTCCCCACTTCCCCCGCTAACAGGGGGGACTGACAGAGTGCTGCCCAATCTACTTTATCTAGCGCCCACAGAATACAATGACGAAATGAATGGGCACTCGAGGACTCACAAATGCTGGTGAAATCAAAAGGCCGTGTTTATTCCATAAGTGGTCTTGCAGGCGTCAACGTTTCGGGGGCCGGACCCCCGTCGTCAGGACAAAATGCAGACAGGGTGAAGTACAGAATAAAGTGCAAGTGCATGGGTATTTATAAGACATGTTAACAAATAGGCGCTAACTTACCCCCTCCCTGTAGCCGTCCCCCACGAGCATCCACGGGCCGGTTTCCGGAGTCCTGCGCACAGCAGTGACGTCACCACGTTCGGCGGCGTCCAGCTGACCGCGCGTCATCACGGTCGTCATCCCGCGGTGACGTGGGTGGGCTGGGAAAGAGATTGCAGCTCACATTAGCATGAATACAAGTATCGTGCTACAGAAGTCATAAAGCAACAAAGGCATCCATACATACACAAAACTTCAGAGGATGCAAGTGAATAAAAAATGCAAAAAAACAAGTGGACATGACCATATTATGACTACATAGTGACATCTAGTGGCTAAAAATGAGAAGACATATATAATAAAAAACGAACATTTAAAAAGGGTATACGTATAAAAAGATAACTGCGTGCGGCCCCGAATTGGAGCCGTACTGGGCAAAAGTCAAAGTGCATATGCTGGGTGAGGTGCAAACCCTATGGCGTGAGTGGTTTAAATGCAGGGAGAAATACTGAGTCCCTGCTGGGTATCTATAATAAGCAAAAACAGCCCTGTGTGGGGTGATGCAGCCAGCATCACTGTATGCGCATAGCACCAGAAGCCAGAAATTGCAACAACAGAATGCCAGCATCTTGTATATTATATGTTATCCTGGTGTGTCACCTGGACACCGATAAGCCTGGGGGACTGGTGTCACACAGTGGGATGACAAGTACCTTTAACAAGGGGGAGAGAAAAGGAAGAAGGAAGACATGATTGTGTGTTAGTGGACCAAAATGGTTACAAAAAATTATGTAGGCCAAGTGTGTCATTAAGGCCTTTAGGGTGTAGTGTGTCCATTTTGTAAATCCACTTGGACTCAAGCTGCAGAAGCTGTTTGGAACGGTTGCCACCCCGTATGTGTGCCGGCACGTGGTCTATGATCTTATATTTGATCATTGCCATGTTATGTTTGGCCTTGGCGAAATGCCTGGTCACTGGTTGCTCCCCTGAGCCAGAATGAAGGGCTGCCCGTATGGCACAATCGGTCTTGCCGATGTAATGTATTCCACATGGACAATAAATGATGTAGATAACAAATTTAGTCGTGCACGTGAGGGGCCATCTGATTTAAAAAAAATTTACCCGTATAGAGATGTGCAACTTCGGTGCAAGCTGTCATGAAGCTGCATGTTGTGCAGCCTAGGCACCGGTAACAGCCCATTCTGGTGGGTCTGATTTGTCTAGAAGGGGTGTCAAAATTTGTAATCTCGGTCTTGACCAATAGGTCCTTCAAGTTTGGGCCGCGCTTGTAGCTCGGCATCAGCTTGGTGTCTTTGAACACCGGTAGCTCGGGATCCGAACGCACAATTTCCCACCAGTTTTTTACTCTGCTGGTGGTTTCTCGGCTGGCAGAGCTAAAGTCATTAACCCATGGAATACATGGCTTTATGACTTTAGGTGCTGCACCTGTGATAAGAGTGGTGCGCTCACACGCCAGAGCCCTGGCCTTGGCTTTAAGTAGGCCCTGTCTGGGGTAGCCTCTGTCATCGAACTTCTGCTGCATGATGTCCAGTTGGTGATGGGTTTCAGAGTCGGTATCAGTGATCCTGCATACTCTCAAAAACTGAGTATGGGAGACTCTCCACCGTGTTGCGTGGGTGCGAGCTGTTGTGTCTAAGTATAGTATTGCGATCTGTCGGTTTGACATACAAAGAAGTGTGTGTAAATCCCAAAAATACAAATGTGTAAAAAATAGGCGTATTTCTGCCTACGAATACACCTATTTTTTACTAATCCATTTTGGTACATAGTATATATATATATATACACGCTATACTGCTGTTCTGTTCTCAAAGACAACATGAAGCATATATATCACTTGTGGAGCCGATATTTACGGTACAACACGCCCCTGTAATTCTCACATTCATAGAGATCCCACAGCACATCTCCCCCATGTGTTAGAGCCTGACATCTCCGATTTACAAACATGATCATTAGCGATCAGTTTGACCATGTTATTATTGTATACAGAGATCCATATGTAACACACCCGTCCGGATCCCTGTGTTAACACCATACAATTGTCACGCTAGATGCGGTGACATCTTCTTCACATCACTTCTTAAACATTGCTCGGGCAGTAGTCCCGTGGCATCTGAAATTTACACTTCAAACTTGCACCATTTTTTAACATTGTTTTACTGTTTTAATGTAGGTTATTTATGTGCCATTTATGTGTTGTTATAGGCAGAAGCCAAACCCGGATCCTGGAGCGGAGGTTGTCATACAGAAGTGGGCGATACGGTGGGGTCACCATAGCAACCCATCTACAACAGAGGGGAGCGTGATGATGCAGTGAGGCTCCGCCCACTGACATCCGCCCGCACCGGAAGCCGCACTGGACGCAACCGGGACGCTCCACGTACGGGAATGGTGAGTATGCACATGCTGTATGTATTTAAATGTTTGCTGTGTCACCCGCACGCGTTGTACACCTTGACAAAGGGGTATCCAGTCCCCGAAACGTCGGTCACCTCCAATAAACACATTGTTAAGCCCACGGAGTGCCGCTGCCTGCTTGGATAATTCCTTAGATAGATAGATAGATAGATAGATACCAGAAAGAACCCCCACTGGGGGAATAAACAGCACTCACCAGTCTGTAGTTCAATGGAGGTACAACCAGGAGGTAATCCAAAGTTTATTTTCTGCAAGAGAGATCTTCTGACGTTTCGGTCCCCGCTGGTACCTTTATCAAGGCAGCCACTGTGTCAAATAGTCGCAACTTAAATCTGTGTGGGAAGGGGGATATATAGCCTTTGAGTATAAAGAAATATAAAAATATATGATACAGCCAGTACAGGATATGGCGGGTGAGCCAGTGACAGGGACTATAGAGAGGTAGGGCAGGGGGATCAGAGGCGGTCCTGCAGCGATGCATAACCCACAACAGAGAGAGCCGGCACCGGGAAGGGTGATCCCTGGAGAGGACAAGGGCCTGTGCAGTGCTGTGAGCTGCTGACCTGTAAGGAGCGGAGGCTGCGCAGCTGTGAGACCAGGAATGGCGCCAGGAGAGCCAGGCTCCTCCAAGTCCCCTACTGCTGCCACCTGCCAGAGGGAAGGGAACCGCGCTGCCCCCACTAGCTGCCAACCACAGGAGGAGCCCCAAACCCGGAGAGAACAGAATGATGTGTGCTGCCGAGGTGTCCTACATAGTGCCTGCCTGTGGAGGAGCCGAGAGGGTAAAGACTAGAACCTCAAGGAAGAAGGTGCTGAGGGGGTAAATTACCTGGGAGCACACCCAGCCGGAGGATTCTCCTGAAGTTGCTCCGAAGAAGATAGAGGACGCAGCAAGTGGAGACCAAGGTGCGCAGGCACCGTGGAGGACACCCGCTCTCGAGGAACCAGGACTGGAGGACATGCAAAGGACCCCTAGCTGGAGACCTGTAGAAGCCCCCTCAGTGGTGCGGAGCTGCCCCTAGAGATGCCTGCCCGAAAGTAAGTTAAGAACACGATGTAACATCAAGGACAGGAGCTGCTCAGAGGACAGGTGACAGCCCAGCGGAGGAGAGGATAGAGGAGGATCCCCAGCCTGATAGGAGCCGGGGGTGGAAGCAGAGGCCGACCCAGAACAGCACAACAGGCGGAGCAGAGGACGACCCAGCACCTCCTGCTGCAGGAGCCGAGGACACGGGACACAAGGCAGACGTCAGGCTCATGGCAGATGCTGTGCGGCTGTGGTACAGGTATATGTGCGCTGTTGTGTGTTTATGCTGGGCGTTATGGGTAATAGAGGAGGTTTCTTTTTTAGGATGTCGGTATGTGGTAGACTCGCTATGTATAAGATGTGTAGTATGCTAGGGTTTGTGGTTATAGTGGATGTATTTGTGTATGCAGGGCACCATTTGCGGATGTACTAAAAGGATGATCACAAAAAGGGATGATCGGGATGATTGCCTGCAGTTCCTATTCGCACCACTAGATGTCACAATTTTTTTTACTTCAACTGAGAATTTGTATGTTGGACACTGGTTGTGTATCCTGGACAGTCGGTAGAATAGGTAATCAGCGCTCAGTATCATTCTGTGGAGTTTTCGTAGCTTCTTAAAAGAAGCTGTAAGCGCTGCACAGGGAGGCCAGGCAGCGTCTCCCCTGTGCACAGTGAGCTGACAGGACGCGCTTCTGTCAGCTCCTGCTGTGCTAGCAGTGTGAGGATTCACTAATGAGAATCCTCACACTGTGCCTACCTAGCTAGTGTAAAAGTTAATAAAATAATAAAAACCCTAACTAACTCTACTCCTTCGGCTGCTCCGGCAGCCCTTTAGAATAGCACCCACTCCAGTGGGCACCTAACACGAACTGAGGAGTCTGGGATGCAGTAGGGGAGGAGCCTACCCTCCAAAAGCTTTAGGATAGGTGCCTGGCTCCTGCGGACCCTCCTACATCCCAATGTGAAGCTGTGTCACCAGGACCATTGAAAGAGAAAAGTATGTGCTGCACATACTTTTTGTACTTGCTTTTCATCGCATTGTATGCACAACGCATGTACAAGGATGAATGCGATGCGTGCTATTTAAGCTCAAAATGCACGCCCGCATCGAGACGTGTATGGGCACCTTAAGTCAGAGAGAACCTGAGAATTCTGACTGGGAAGTGCAATTAACAGGTCAGATGTGGACTGCTGCTTTGAAGTTGGATATCTCCATTTCCCCAGGGCCGATTTTAAAAATTCTGGTATCCCTGGAAAAAGGGGATCCCAGGGTTGCCTACTTTTTAAAAATCATTTCAGGGAGAAATAGAAAATCCAAGGGGCGGTCCTTGCATCACTAGGGGGTGGGCCTTGCATCGCTAGGGGGCGGGCCTTGCATCGCCTGGGGTCCCTACAGTATTTTGATAAGCATGCATCAAATTGGTAGTGGGGGCAGTGCTGGGAGAACAGGCAGAGGGCAAGGAATAAATAGTGTAGTGGGGACAGTGCTGGGAGACCAGTCAGAGGGGAGGGTAAGGAATGAGTAGTGGGGACAGTCTAGTGCTAGGAGATCAGGCAGAGGCATGGGCTGGCTAGCAAATTTCAGCGCAGGTGGGAGCACAAAGAAGAACCCCCCCCCCACACACACACACCCCCCCAGTGCAGCCAGGATTTAAAAATAACTATCTATATCTATTCTAAGTTACTTGTAAAAGCAAGGCTATTCACCCCTTTTCCTTGCACCGCACTCTGGCTCTCCCCTTGTACCGTTATAGCTGCGGGGGTCCAAAAAGCGCAGCAATCACAGGATCCTCTGTCTCCTGGGCGCAATATGCACAATAAGATAAGCCAGCCCCAGGATAGTGACATGCGGTACACTGCCCCCCTGCCCAGCCGCCTCTGCCTGAGAGGAGAGTCAGTAGTCAGGGGAGAGAGGCCGAGCAAGGAAGGCAGTAGTCGCGGGGACAGTGAATACACTTACCCCGCCGACCCGGCGTACACCTGCGCTGTTCAACTTCTTCCTCTCTCTCCTCAGTTGCCGATGCAGCGTTATCGCGTCGGCGCCGGCGGCATATAGCGCATGCGCAGTTAATACAGCGCAAGCGAGGGGGCAGTTGCGGGGGAAAGGGACCCTCTTCCGGGAGTCCGTGAGACGTCCCAGGATTCCGGGAGTCTCACGGACATTCCGGGAGAGTCGGCACCCCTGGGGGATCCTCAGCTATCAGAGTATGGCCCTTATACACCTGGGGCCCCAGAGCAAGTGCCCATTAAGCCCATACGAAAAGACCGCCCTGGTCCCGGTTCGCTGACGTCATCCGGGGGCGATTATGCTGTGTACACACGGGGGCGATAGGGGCTGAAATAGCTGGGAATATGGTTGCTGAGCGACCATATTGCCAGTGATTGGAGTGTGCACCAGCGATAAATCGCCGGGTGCGCGCTCCCGTTTTCACAAAACGGGACACTGGGCAATATGATTGCTGATATGATTGCTAGCAATATATTGCCAGCGATCATATTGCCCCGTGTGTACGCACCTTTATTCCTAACAATTTTGCTGCACCCGTCATCTTGAAACGTGCACATGTCCCTTTGTTGATGAATTTACAAGACTGCCTAATTAGAGCAATAATTGATATTTGCGTGGAGATTAATAACAGTATTACAGACACACATGCTATGACCGATAACACACACGTAACAGACTTATTTTTTTTTTTTTTCTAATGCACTTTATTTCACATTTATCACTTTTCACTTATGTTTTTAATATTTCGCTGTCCTTAATAAATGATTCAATAAACATCATGTTTTAGCCAATTCTCTGTTTCTTGGGTCACTTTATTAATGTACCTATAACATTAATCAGAACATTAATATATGCTAACCTAGATTGCCCCTTGTAGGAATACTTTATCTTTCTTTGCTTCCAAGTCTAATACATATTCCTGGGTGCGCCTCCCCCATTACCAATTTATACTTAATATAGTAATGCAGGGGTGAGATAGCTATACCAATTACAGGCCGTTCGGATTGATAGCCTCTATTTATTAACCTGTATCAGCGATATCAGATGGTCGACAGTCATCAGGTCGACATACTGCAAAGTCGACATGGGTCTAGGTCGACAGGTCATTAGGTCAACATGGTCTAGGTCGACTGGGTTTTTCACTGGATTTTTGGGGGGGTTTTTGAGCCGACATGTGCCGACAGGCGGAATTTCATGCCCTACCATCCACTAGGGCAGGCGTTCCCAACCACGGTCCTCAAGGCACACCAACAGTGCAGGTTTTAGTGATATCCAGGCTTCAGCACAGATGGATTAATCCAAATCACAGGTACTAATTAAGTCACCTGTGCTCAAGCCTGGATATCATTAAAACCTGTACTGTTGGTGTGCCTTGAGGACCGTGGTTGGGAACGCCTGCACTAGGGTGTGGTGGGAGAATAACATAGAGTGCCAAGCACAGCCAGACATGCGAGGCGATGCGGTGCACTGAATCCTGTGTCCATGTTGACTGTGTCGGCATTCGGGTAAAAAAAAAGGTACAAAACCCCATGTTGAGCTAGACCATTTTGACCTAATGCTTTTTTGGACCAAATGACCTGTTGACCTTGACCCATGTCGACCTTGCAGTATGTTGACCTAATGACTGTCGACAATCTTTAGGTCGACCATATGATCCTTACCTGTTTCAGCAAGGGGTGTGAGGCCAATTTCTCTCTTTCTCTCCAGGGAATGGAGAAATATCTGTGTTTAGAGCCAGACTAGAATAACGTCTGCCCGCAGACAATAGATCGGGTATCATTTTTTTTTTTTTTTTTTATGTATGTTTGACAAAGGCCATACACTTCACTGGAGGCGAAGATCCGCAGACGAAGGCCAGAGCATACAGCTAATTGCTGCCGATCCTACTATTAAAAAAGAAAAAGGAATGTATTGTATACACAGAACATCGAACATGCCTTCCAACTTTTACCAATAGATCAGTGGGACCTGCATGCAGCTGGCCCTGGAAAGGGGCGGGGCTATGTGCAACGGGGGCGGGACCGGGCATCGAGGCCCCGGGTTTTCCATCCTCTTTGCCAGCGTACCCAGCCCCGTCTCTCCTTGCTGCGCACGGCACCTATCCAGCAATCACCGGCTGCTCCACAAAGCAGAGCAGCCATGATCACCTCCCCTCAAGGGACATCAGGGCAGGCTCCAAATAGCGGGACCATACCACTGTAATCAGGACAGTTGGGAGGAATGCTATAAATACATTATCATGTAGCGCCTATTATTCCTGTTGTCCGACTCTATCTGTATGACTACATGTGAAGGAAAACACAGAGGCTGCTTCTTTTGCCCAACGTTTGGGAATTTATGATATTTTAGTTTTCGGAACTTGTCTCCTGTCCTACATAACAGTTTATAGACGCTGTGACCAGGGGTGAGGGTCATTAAGTCGACAGTAATTAGATCTTTTGGTCGGCAGTGAAAAGGTCTACATATGAAAAAGATCGACCTGGTTTAAATTGACGCTGAAAACGGTCGACACAATCCAAAAGGCTGCATGAAAAAGGTCAACACAGGAATAGGTCGACATGAGTTATTAAAGAAAATTGTGTATGTGGAAATCTGCTGACACGGGCACTGTATAAGTGTACAGCGACACGGACACACAGCTCCAATTTCTATTCACTTTTTTCTTAATGCACTTTTTTAATTTTAACCTATTTTGCTGTTTTGTGCCAATGAATAAACTGTATATTTAGAACAATTGGTCTGTACACAGACTCCGTCCTGCCCCCACTTAAAGTTATTCCTCCTGGTTATATATGGTGGCTAATTATTAATATTATGTAGTTTGAGCAGAAAATATTGTGGTATCAGTGGATGAGTCAAAAACTCAGGCTGCTCCCGGATCCGAAGGCGCTATAGAGTACAGTATTTTATTTTCTTTGTATACTCTATTATTATGCTATAGTTGCAGCTGGATACCAGCATTAAGATCTCCAAGGGATCCATTTGCACACTTTTGTACAGTTTGTCAGTAAGACCGCTATCCGGAGTGAAAACTTACATTCACTATCCATTTACCTAAGGGTATGTACATTCTCAGTATTGAAAAAGTAACTACTTAATTGTGTATATACTAAATTAGTAATATGGCCTTTCTCCACCACCTAGAAAGTTACCCCTGAGGAAGTCATTTTTTTTGACGAAACGCCTTGGTAGTTTTTTCCTGATTATATCGATTCGACCAACTGACTGCATACAAGCAAAAATGTTTTTACTTTGTTTTTAAATTAATTGTATTAAATACTGTTGTACAGTGACCTGTCGATATATTTTCTTGATCCTTCTGGTGGTGGATCTCCATAAAATAGTGGCGCGCTCTGTCTTCTATCTTTTTTCTTCTATTCCCCACTTCCCCCGCTAACAGGGGGGACTGACAGAATGCTGCCCAATCTACTTTATCTAGCGCATTGAAAGGGTACCCCACTCTTTGTTCTATATATATATATATATATATATAGAAATCCGGAAGGGCCGTCACTCTGGACTGAAGTGAGCTGAGATGTGTAGCTTGCCCCGGTGCCAGCTTGCAGAGGGCAGCCACAATGAACTGCCCACAGAATACAATGACGAAATGAATGGGCACTCGAGGACTCACAAATGCTGGTGAAATCAAAAGGCCGTGTTTATTCCATAAGTGGTCTTACAGGCGTCAACGTTTCGGGGGCCGGACCCCCGTCGTCAGGACAAAATGCAGACAGGGTGAAGTACAGAATAAAGTGCAAGTGCATGGGTATTTATAAGACATGTTAACAAATAGGCGCTAACTTACCCCCTCCCTGTAGCCGTCCCCCACGAGCATCCACGGGCCGGTTTCCGGAGTCCTGCGCACAGCAGTGACGTCACCACGTTCGGCGGCGTCCAGCTGACCGAGCGTCATCACGGTCGTCATCCCGCGGCGACGTGGGTGGGCTGGGAAAGAGATTGCAGCTCACAGTAGCATGAATACAAGTATCGTGCTACAGAAGTCATAAAGCAACAAAGGCATCCATACATACACAAAACTTCAGAGGATGCAAGTGAATAAAAAATGCAAAAAAACAAGTGGACATGACCATATTATGACTACATAGTGACATCTAGTGGCTAAAAATGAGAAGACATATATAATAAAAAACGAACATTTAAAAAGGGTATACGTATAAAAAGATAACTGCGTGCGGCCCCGAATTGGAGCCGTACTGGGCAAAAGTCAAAGTGCATATGCTGGGTGAGGTGCAAACCCTATGGCGTGAGTGGTTTAAATGCAGGGAGAAATACTGAGTCCCTGCTGGGTATCTATAATAAGCAAAAACAGCCCTGTGTGGGGTGATGCAGCCAGCATCACTGTATGCGCATAGCACCAGAAGCCAGAAATTGCAACAACAGAATGCCAGCATCTTGTATATTATATGTTATCCTGGTGTGTCACCTGGACACCGATAAGGCTGGGGGACTGGTGTCACACAGTGGGATGACAAGTACCTTTAACAAGGGGGAGAGAAAAGGAAGAAGGAAGACATGATTGTGTGTTAGTGGACCAAAATGGTTACAAAAAATTATGTAGGCCAAGTGTGTCATTAAGGCCTTTAGGGTGTAGTGTGTCCATTTTGTAAATCCACTTGGACTCAAGCTGCAGAAGCTGTTTGGAACGGTTGCCACCCCGTATGTGTGCCGGCACGTGGTCTATGATCTTATATTTGATCATTGCCATGTTATGTTTGGCCTTGGCGAAATGCCTGGTCACTGGTTGCTCCCCTGAGCCAGAATGAAGGGCTGCCCGTATGGCACAATCGGTCTTGCCGATGTAATGTATTCCACATGGACAATAAATGATGTAGATAACAAATTTAGTCGTGCACGTGAGGGGCCATCTGATTTAAAAAATTTTTACCCGTATAGAGATGTGCAACTTCGGTGCAAGCTGTCATGAAGCTGCATGTTGTGCAGCCTAGGCACCGGTAACAGCCCATTCTGGTGGGTCTGATTTGTCTAGAAGGGGTGTCAAAATTTGTAATCTCGGTCTTGACCAATAGGTCCTTCAAGTTTGGGCCGCGCTTGTAGCTCGGCATCAGCTTGGTGTCTTTGAACACCGGTAGCTCGGGATCCGAACGCACAATTTCCCACCAGTTTTTTACTCTGCTGGTGGTTTCTCGGCTGGCAGAGCTAAAGTCATTAACCCATGGAATACATGGCTTTATGACTTTAGGTGTTGCACCTGTGATAGAGTGGTGCGCTCACACGCCAGAGCCCTGGCCTTGGCTTTAAGTAGGCCCTGTCTGGGGTAGCCTCTGTCCTCGAACTTCTGCTGCATGATGTCCAGTTGGTGATGGGTTTCAGAGTCGGTATCAGTGATCCTGCATACTCTCAAAAACTGAGTATGGGAGACTCTCCACCGTGTTGCGTGGGTGCGAGCTGTTGTGTCTAAGTATAGTATTGCGATCTGTCTGTTTGACATACAAAGAAGTGTGTGTAAATCCCAAAAATACAAATGTGTAAAAAATAGGCGTATTTCTGCCTACGAATACACCTATTTTTTACGAATCCATTTTGGTACATTTCCCCCGATGTATACATAGTATATATATACACGCTATACTGCTGTTCTGTTCTCAAAGACAACATGAAGCATATATATCACTTGTGGAGCCGATATTTATGGTACAACACACCCCTGTAATTCTCACATTCATAGAGATCCCACAGCACATCTCCCCCATGTGTTAGAGCCTGACATCTCCGATTTACAAACATGATCATTAGCGATCAGTTTGACCATGTTATTATTGTATACAGAGATCCATATGTAACACACCCGTCCGGATCCCTGTGTTAACACCATACAATTGTCACGCTAGATGCGGTGACATCTTCTTCACATCACTTCTTAAACATTGCTCGGGCAGTAGTCCCGTGGCATCTGAAATTTACACTTCAAACTTGCACCATTTTTTAACATTGTTTTACTGTTTTAATGTAGGTTATTTATGTGCCATTTATGTGTTGTTATAGGCAGAAGCCAAACCCGGATCCTGGAGCGGAGGTTGTCATACAGAAGTGGGCGATACGGTGGGGTCACCATAGCAACCCATCTACAACAGAGGGGAGCGTGATGATGCAGTGAGGCTCCGCCCACTGACATCCGCCCGCACCGGAAGCCGCACTGGACGCAACCGGGACGCTCCACGTACGGGAATGGTGAGTATGCACATGCTGTATGTATTTAAATGTTTGCTGTGTCACCCGCACGCGTTGTACACCTTGACAAAGGGGTATCCAGTCCCCGAAACGTCGGTCACCTCCAATAAACACATTGTTAAGCCCACGGAGTGCCGCTGCCTGCTTGGATAATTCCTTAGATAGATAGATAGATACCAGAAAGAACCCCCACTGGGGGAATAAACAGCACTCACCAGTCTGTAGTTCAATGGAGGTACAACCAGGAGGTAATCCAAAGTTTATTTTCTGCAAGAGAGATCTTCTGACGTTTCGGTCCCCGCTGGTACCTTTATCAAGGCAGCCACTGTGTCAAATAGTCGCAACTTAAATCTGTGTGGGAAGGGGGATATATAGCCTTTGAGTATAAAGAAATATAAAAATATATGATACATCCAGTACAGGATATGGCGGGTGAGCCAGTGAGAGGGACTATAGAGAGGTAGGGCAGGGGGATCAGAGGCGGTCCTGCAGCGATGCATAACCCATAACAGAGAGAGCCGGCACCGGGAAGGGTGATCCCTGGAGAGGACAAGGGCCTGTGCAGTGCTGTGAGCTGCTGACCTGTAAGGAGCGGAGGCTGCGCGGCTGTGAGACCAGGAATGGCGCCAGGAGATCCAGGCTCCTCCAAGTCCCCTACTGCTGCCACCTGCCAGAGGGAAGGGAACCGCGCTGCCCCCACTAGCTGCCAACCACAGGAGGAGCCCCAAACCCGGAGAGAACAGAATGATGTGTGCTGCCGAGGTGTCCTACATAGTGCCTGCCTGTGGAGGAGCCGAGAGGGTGAAGACTAGAACCTCAAGGAAGAAGGTGCTGAGGGGGTAAATTACCTGGGAGCACACCCAGCCGGAGGATTCTCCTGAAGTTGCTCCGAAGAAGATAGAGGACGCAGCAAGTGGAGACCAAGGTGCGCAGGCACCGTGGAGGACACCCGCTCTCGAGGAACCAGGACTGGAGGACATGCAAAGGACCCCTAGCTGGAGACCTGTAGAAGCCCCCTCAGTGGTGCGGAGCTGCCCGTAGAGATGCCTGCCCGAAAGTAAGTTAAGAACACGATGTAACATCAAGGACAGGAGCTGCTCAGAGGACAGGTGACAGCCCAGCGGAGGAGAGGATAGAGGAGGATCCCCAGCCTGATAGGAGCCGGGGGTGGAAGCAGAGGCCGACCCAGAACAGCACAACAGGCGGAGCAGAGGACGACCCAGCACCTCCTGCTGCAGGAGCCGAGGACACGGGACACAAGGCAGACGTCAGGCTCATGGCAGATGCTGTGCGGCTGTGGTACAGGTATATGTGCGCTGTTGTGTGTTTATGCTGGGCGTTATGGGTAATAGAGGAGGTTTCTTTTTTAGGATGTCGGTATGTGGTAGACTCGCTAGTTATAGGATGTGTAGTATGCTAGGGTTTGTGGTTATAGTGGATGTATTTGTGTATGCAGGGCACCATTTGCGGATGTACTAAAAGGATGATCACAAAAAGGGATGATCGGGATGATTGCCTGCAGTTCCTATTCGCACCACTAGATGTCACAATTTTTTTTACTTCAACTGAGAATTTGTATGTTGGACACTGGTTGTGTATCCTGGACAGTCGGTAGAATAGGTAATCAGCGCTCAGTATCATTCTGTGGAGTTTTCGTAGCTTCTTAAAAGAAGCTGTAAGCGCTGCACAGGGAGGCCAGGCAGCGTCTCCCCTGTGCACAGTGAGCTGACAGGACGCGCTTCTGTCAGCTCCTGCTGTGCTAGCAGTGTGAGGATTCACTAATGAGAATCCTCACACTGTGCCTACCTAGCTAGTGTAAAAGTTAATAAAATAATAAAAACCCTAACTAACTCTACTCCTTCGGCTGCTCCGGCAGCCCTTTAGAATAGCACCCACTCCAGTGGGCACCTAACACGAACTGAGGAGTCTGGGATGCAGTAGGAGAGGAGCCTACCCTCCAAAAGCTTTAGGATAGGTGCCTGGCTCCTGCGTACCCTCCTACATCCCAATGTGAAGCTGTGTCACCAGGACCATTGAAAGAGAAAAGTATGTGCTGCACATACTTTTTGTACTTGCTTTTCATCGCATTGTATGCACAACGCATGTACAAGGATGAATGCGATGCGTGCTATTTAAGCTCAAAATGCACGCCCGCATCGAGACGTGTATGGGCACCTTAAGTCAGAGAGAACCTGAGAATTCTGACTGGGAAGTGCAATTAACAGGTCAGATGTGGACTGCTGCTTTGAAGTTGGATATCTCCATTTCCCCAGGGCCGATTTTAAAAATTCTGGTATCCCTGGAAAAAGGGGATCCTCAGCTATCAGAGTATGGCCCTTATACACCTGGGGCCCCAGAGCAAGTGCCCATTAAGCCCATACGAAAAGACCGCCCTGGTCCCGGTTCGCTGACGTCATCCGGGGAGGGATTATGCTGTGTACACACGGGGGCGATAGGGGCTGAAATAGCTGGGAATATGGTTGCTGAGCGACCATATTGCCAGTGATTGGAGTGTGCACCAGCGATAAATCGCCGGGTGCGCGCTCCCGTTTTCACAAAACGGGACACTGGGCAATATGATTGCTGATATGATTGCTAGCAATATATTGCCAGCGATCATATTGCCCCGTGTGTACGCACCTTTATTCCTAACAATTTTGCTGCACCCGTCATCTTGAAACGTGCACATGTCCCTTTGTTGATGAATTTACAAGACTGCCTAATTAGAGCAATAATTGATATTTGCGTGGAGATTAATAACAGTATTACAGACACACATGCTATGACCGATAACACACACGTAACAGACTTATTTTAATTTTTTTTCTAATGCACTTTATTTCACATTTATCACTTTTCACTTATGTTTTTAATATTTCGCTGTCCTTAATAAATGATTCAATAAACATCATGTTTTAGCCAATTCTCTGTTTCTTGGGTCACTTTATTAATGTACCTATAACATTAATCAGAACATTAATATATGCTAACCTAGATTGCCCCTTGTAGGAATACTTTATCTTTCTTTGCTTCCAAGTCTAATACATATTCCTGGGTGCGCCTCCCCCATTACCAATTGATACTTAATATAGTAATGCAGGGGTGAGATAGCTATACCAATTACAGGCCGTTCGGATTGATAGCCTCTATCTATTAACCTGTATCAGCGATATCAGATGGTCGACAGTCATCAGGTCGACATACTGCAAAGTCGACATGGGTCTAGGTCGACAGGTCATTAGATCAACATGGTCTAGGTCGACTGGGTTTTTCACTGGATTTTGGGGTTTTTTTTTGAGCCGACATGTGCCGACAGGCGGAATTTCATGCCCTACCATCCACTAGGGCAGGCGTTCCCAACCACGGTCCTCAAGGCACACCAACAGTGCAGGTTTTAGTGATATCCAGGCTTCAGCACAGATGGATTAATCCAAATCACAGGTACTAATTAAGTCACCTGTGCTCAAGCCTGGATATCATTAAAACCTGTACTGTTGGTGTGCCTTGAGGACCGTGGTTGGGAACGCCTGCACTAGGGTGTGGTGGGAGAATAACATAGAGTGCCAAGCGCAGCCAGACATGCGAGGGGATGCGGTGCACTTAATCCTGTGTCCATGTTGACTGTGTCGGCATTCGGGTAAAAAAAAAAGTACAAAACCCCATGTTGAGCTAGACCATTTTGACCTAATGCTTTTTTGGACCAAATGACCTGTTGACCTTGACCCATGTCGACCTTGCAGTATGTTGACCTAATGACTGTCGACAATCTTTAGGTCGACCATATGATCCTTACCTGTTTCAGCAAGGGGTGTGAAGCCAATTTCTCTCCAGGGAATGGAGAAATATCTGTGTTTAGAGCCAGACTAGAATCACGTCTGCCCGCAGACAATAGATCGGGTATCATTTTTTTATTTTTTTTTATGTATGTTTGACAAAGGCCATACACTTCACTGGAGGCGAAGATCCGCAGACGAAGGCCAGAGCATACAGCTAATTGCTGCCGATCCTACTATTAAAAAAGAAAAAGGAATGTATTGTATACACAGAACATCGAACATGCCTTCCAACTTTTACCAATAGATCAGTGGGACCTGCATGCAGCTGGCCCTGGAAAGGGGCGGGGCTATGTGCAACGGGGGCGGGACCGGGCATCGAGGCCCCGGGTTTTCCATCCTCTTTGCCAGCGTACCCAGCCCCCGTCTCTCCTTGCTGCGCACGGCACCTATCCAGCAATCACCGGCTGCTCCACAAAGCAGAGCAGCCATGATCACCTCCCCTCAAGGGACATCAGGGCAGGCTCCAAATAGCGGGACCATACCACTGTAATCAGGACAGTTGGGAGGAATGCTATAAATACATTATCATGTAGCGCCTATTATTCCTGTTGTCCGACTCTACCTGTATGACTACATGTGAAGGAAAACACAGAGGCTGCTTCTTTTGCCCAACGTTTGGGAATTTATGATATTTTAGTTTTCGGAACTTGTCTCCTGTCCTACATAACAGTTTATAGACGCTGTGACCAGGGGTGAGGGTCATTAAGTCGACAGTAATTAGATCTTTTGGTCGGCAGTGAAAAGGTCTACATATGAAAAACATCGACCTGGTTTAAATTGATGCTGAAAACGGTGATAAGTCGGGAATAAATCCACTGTTAAGTTCGAGGATAAATAAATGACACGTAATTCCATATTTATCCAAAATAATATATTATACAATATTGCTTAATTCCTAGACAGACAGAACAGGACAGCACAGCATCCAAAAACATGTGGAGTGTGTAGAATAGTGTGAAGGAGAAGTGTAAGGGGCGGGGCCCCAGCACTTCCCACCCTGCTGTTGTCACATCATACAATTTATACTTTTTTAACTATCTATCTTTGGCCACAATAGTATGGGGGTGATTTCATATATGGTGATAATGCTAACTACCTTTATTTAAATCATTACATATATGGAAGAACATATGTAGTACTTGTCAGCAATTCTAGTCGGCTCTCTGACGTAAGACATGTTGTAATGTATATACTCTAAACTCTTTACATAAAGTTCTATTGACAGGAACAACTGGTGATCCTCATAATAGCTTGTTGATTGGTCTTTGATTGACAGGAACAGGTGATAGTAGCTTGCAATTACGATATGTCCCATTGATATGTCTTGCTGGCTTGTTACACGAAATATTTGTACATTGATGCAACAATTAATATAATTAAAATCCATTTTATCAGTCCCCACTTTTTGCAGCAATTTAGAAATCATTTCTGAGTCCATTTTGTCTTTCAATAAAGGCTGCATACGTTTCAGTAGGCGGTGGACTAGTCACTGTCATCATACGGATATCTGCAGTCTTAGAAGAGAACGCATTAGTGACTGTTGCATTTATTTTCTTTCCACACAAACGGAAGCATTTCAACACTTGAGGGATGCACAATGCATTAATAATCGTGTAACCTATTGTCTTGATTCATAAACCATTTTATTAGATTTTTACTAAGAATCTTACTTAGAATAAACCCATTGCGTTATTCTTTCTTATGGATACCATATGTTCAGCTAAGTGTAAGTGAAAAGAAAATTGTTAATTATCACCCTATCTTTTCATCATTGTATCAATTATATAGTCAATCAATGGATATTAGTAATATTATCAGTATGTAGGAACAATACGAATATGATAAATAAACTGTCGACTAATATCTTAGACTATTATATGCTTTAAACCAGTGTCATTAGCTTTAAATTACTTTTCTCTTCATTGAACCTTAAATCGTGAATTTACTTATAATATCGAATAGTTATTGTGCTTTTCTTAATCAAAGATGTTTTTCATTTAATTTAATGTCAGTAGTATGTTGCACTCCAGAGACAATAAGGCCATTGTACTTATAATCACTTACTGTGATTGAGACAATGTAAATTCTCAAACTATAGCAATTTAATCTATATCTATAGTAAATCTAATTTTGTGTAACATTATCTACGTCAGTAACCCTAGCTATGTGCAATGAACACAGACTAGAGAAGCTATTGGTAATACCAGGAAACTTGAACCAAATATCCATCGCTCACAACCACGTCCAGAATTGGACAGCCTTTTCTACATGTATTTTTTATTTTTATTTAGAGCATGAAGTTCCAATGTGCTACAGTACTGGGTTTCCCACCTCAGATCTCCTGCAAGACCCTAGACAGGTATTCCACTTACTGTGTGTTGCGGTTCTCCATTCTACCTTCCATCTGTTTTGACGGATAACCCAAATTTGGGTTCTGGCCTGCCTTATCAATGTGAGCACACGTGATCTTCACGGCACACACTATTGTCCTGAGGTGTAGTCTGTGAACAGGTCACAATTCCCACACTTACCAATAGTTGCTCTGAAATAAGACAATATTTCTTTAGTACATATACAACTACCTTTTGACCATAGGATAATGTTTCACACAATAGATTTTATGTAAAATACTTCTGCAATCCTTATATCAGCAGAGAATCCATCTTACATTTCATAATGGATACTATTGTTACTGAATAACTTTTAATAATTGTCTCTGTACAGTGCATATACTTACTGTCTTACACCCAATAGCAGTCTAGATGTTTCTATGAGGTAGCATAAGGCAAATCTTTTCTGTCTGACTATTTTGTAGATTTAACTTCATAATTTACATATTTTGGATTTTATCTATAAAACATTTAATAACATATAATCAATAATGTCTCACACATGATAAGCCCTAAAATGTGGATGTCAGTGGTGCAGATGTTATGCTAATCTGGGATGAGCACAGAATTAACCCTTGCTCTGGCTCGCAGGTCTGTAAGAAGTTGACTTCAACCTGAATTGTGCTTCTGCAACTGAGGTAGTAAAACCACAGTATCCTTTAATTCTGACTCTGTTACCATATCCTGTGTCAGCAGGCACTTGCGCAGGTCTTTGACTTTGCCATTAATAGCCACCTTTCTGGGGCAGACTAGCTCCACCCTGGTTTTTTTTTTTAGTGACACAGTCCCAACTGAATCAGGATTCTGGTAAGAGTTAGATCACCTAACTAGAAACACAAAAAATAAATTAACTTTGCACATTATCCAAAACTAAAATACTGTATGTTGCGGTCGCAGACCATACAAGGAATCTTATCAAGGCATATATACTTATTAAATAATACTTAGACATTAATTTTCCCATTGGTGTTATGTAAATAACCATTATTTGAATGTGCATGGTTATTGTATAACAAAATAAAACATTGAAAACTGCACAGCAGCAGTTATGTCATTATAAAACTAAAAATATATTTATTACATATATCCCCTGTTTGTTTGCACAATGGTTCGCCCATGGAGCAAACAAAACACTTAAGAAACATATATTTTTTTTTTATAAACAATTAGCGTGTAATTAACCATATAATTATAAAGGAGAAAATAATTATGAAACTTGGGCATTATTCATACTATGGAAAAAGATTAATCCACTAGCATAGTTATAAACCAATTAATCAAGAGATTGTATACCACAGTTGTCAATATAGGCTATGACATAATTTCAAATATCAATGTTTGCTAGGAAGCGGTATTACAACTAACGGTCAAGCTGTGATTGGTAGTGATGTTTCAACAGCTCTACTTAGTCTGAAGCCCTAGACTGGGCCCTTTGAGGTGCTATAAAACACTTGTGGCACCTTATAAATAAAATAATAATAATAATATTATCCCCCCACAGTGGTCCACTGAAGCTTGCAATGCTAGTCTTCGCCTGCAGTCGCCCCGGCTGGAAGGGCAAATTAGGTCCGCCCAAACTCCGTTGCAACATGGACTTATTGTTATAAACAAAACCGCAGTGGAGGCTATGAGTTGATAATGGGAAAACTGACTTAACCCACAAATGATACAAAACAGACTATAAAGTTCACAAGCTACTCCTGAGCAGCTGTGCTCACAGATACAAGAACAATGACAAATGAATAAGGCAAAACCCAGAAAACTTATCTGGAGAGAACATACAAACTAAACACAGAACATAAAAATTCAACAAAATCCTAAAACAGGAATGAGCCACTCTGTGGCTTGTAACAATGTATCAGTGTTCATATTAGGCTATGAAGGATAACATATGAAAAACAATAGTAATCCGTGTTTTGTTTTTACATTCTAAGCAATCTGTATACTAAGTCATTACACTAGTGTTAGTCTAAAATTATACCACTGAACTTTTAAGAACTGTCAGTTCTAATTAAATGCACACATAATGTGTGTTAGTGTACATATCACATATTTCTTGCTTTAAGGAAAAATTCTAGTAGAAATAATCAATGAAATATAAGAAATATCTTATCTGCAAACATAATGTAACTGTACTTTGCTTTTGAACTTTGAAAAAAAAGAAATAGCAGTCAGATCGTATTTCTACTTGACTGAGGAGACAGAAAAAACAAATGTTACTGTCACCTAATGGTTTAAAAAACAAATGAAACATACAAATTAAATACTGATCAGATTTCTAAAAGAAAATTTTTTTTTTTCAAATTTAGCGCTATTGATCTTAAAGATGTTCTTGTAGCTAGCTTCAGCTTCCGTGCACGAGCAGCTGCTACGGATGTCACATGCGTTAACACAGAGAGACATCACTCAATTCACACACTGGTACTAAAAATAGTGCAGCACCGTGACCTGTTTGACCTGAGTTCTGACATGCAGTTGGTTAGATCAGTACATGCTCAAATGTTAAAACATTGCACTTACTGAATGTTCAAATACAGTTAAGTAGTAAAATTCATCAAATGCAGAGCACACAAAGGCATACGTAAGAATTAGGCATTCACATGAAACATTACAAATTACTTTAGACACATGACATAAACTTATGTCAAGATTTCTTAGATAATTTTAGTTTGTTACTTTTGAGCTCATGAGCATAACTCAATATATTTGACTCTGTTTATTGGTAATAAAGGGAAAAAAAACTGAATAAAGATATAAATGTATTTTCCTGGCCAGGATACATTTTCCCATTTTACCAAATTGCAGACTTCAAACATAAGGCGTATTAGACATTTTTACTTTCTCAGATCATGTTGTTTGATCTGGGCACACATTTATGTATTCCTAGGATTTTAAAAACTTTAATTTCATTGTAACTAGTTACTTTAGTTGGCATGTTTTATATGAATTTTTATACTGTCTGTCTTTAAGATACTTCATTTTATTCTTAATTGCTCTTAGTGTACATTATTTTATTAAGTTTAAGCTAAGTTAATCTCTAACCTGTTATGATTATCTTAACACTTCTTCTTAAGTTACTGAAGTTTAATTTGCTTTATTAAAAAAACTGTATACCATATGTTACTTCAATTTAGAATAGGCTATAATTTTGATCTAGTTAATAGATGATTACTGAATTACCATATTCAGAACAATCCAGTTCAATATCCGAGCAAGACGTCTCTTGCTAAGACTTATATGAACTAGAATAAAACTTCAAGCAGATAGTCCCAGACATATCTCATCGAAGTTTCGTAGGTTTTTTAAAAAACCCGTACAAATGAAAGGCTTATATTTTATGACACAATAGTCATTGTACCTATCACATACTAGAGCTGACTTAACGTCACTCACTGCGATTAAATTACATCTATTTTCTTATTAGCCTATAATTTTTGTATTATTTTGCAAATAGCTACAGTTTTTATAATAAGTTTTCCAATTTAGACTAAGAATAAGCAATATCACATAAGATATATCGTGTCACCTACCGTCCACATCAGTCCACCTGCCATTCATAACTCAACTTTGCAATCATATTATAGTAAAAAAAGGCTTTTTCTCACCTTGTGTCTGTAGAAGTTGCGTAGAATGCAGCAGGTAGCCTGATGTGATTAGGCAGGAACGTCGGAGTCACCATTGATAAGTCGGGAATAAATCCACTGTTAAGTTCGAGGATAAATAAATGACACGTAATTCCATATTTATCCAAAATAATATATTATACAATATTGCTTAATTCCTAGACAGACAGAACAGGACAGCACAGCATCCAAAAACATGTGGAGTGTGTAGAATAGTGTGAAGGAGAAGTGTAAGGGGCGGGGCCCCAGCACTTCCCACCCTGCTGTTGTCACATCATACAATTTATACTTTTTTAACTATCTATCTTTGGCCACAATAGTATGGGGGTGATTTCATATATGGTGATAATGCTAACTACCTTTATTTAAATCATTACATATATGGAAGAACATATGTAGTACTTGTCAGCAATTCTAGTCGGCTCTCTGACGTAAGACATGTTGTAATGTATATACTCTAAACTCTTTACATAAAGTTCTATTGACAGGAACAACTGGTGATCCTCATAATAGCTTGTTGATTGGTCTTTGATTGACAGGAACAGGTGATAGTAGCTTGCAATTACGATATGTCCCATTGATATGTCTTGCTGGCTTGTTACACGAAATATTTGTACATTGATGCAACAATTAATATAATTAAAATCCATTTTATCAACGGTCGACACAATCCAAAAGGCTGCATGAAAAAGGTCAACACAGGAATAGGTCGACATGAGTTATTAAAGAAAATTGTGTATGTGGAAATCTGCTGACACGGGCACTGTATAAGTGTACAGCGACACGGACACACAGCTCCAATTTCTATTCACTTTTTTCTTAATGCACTTTTTTAATTTTAACCTATTTTGCTGTTTTGTGCCAATGAATAAACTGTATATTTAGAACAATTGGTCTGTACACAGACTCCGTCCTGCCCCCACTTAAAGTTATTCCTCCTGGTTATATATGGTGGCTAATTATTAATATTATGTAGTTTGAGCAGAAAATATTGTGGTATCAGTGGATGAGTCAAAAACTCAGGCTGCTCCCGGATCCGAAGGCGCTACACCCCACGCCCCTGAAACAGCAGACACTGGAGGAGGATTCGAACCCGTGGTGGCTCAGCCTGAGTGGCTGTCCCAGACGCTGAACTAACGGTACACGCCACTGTACCAGCTACTCATACACGGACTGTTCGTGTATCTCGTAGCTACAATGCAGTGACGTCATTCACGCTGTGCCGCACCATCGCCACCTATTGGCAGCTGCTGGAACTACACCTGGCACATAATGCATCGTCATCACTGCTGCTCCCCCTACATGAGCACTCTGCCGGCTGTTCTGATGGAGGCAGTCACTGACTGGGACGCCATGCCCCTGCGTAGAAGAAGCGGCTGGTAAGTGCACATGTGCAGAACACCCCCTGAGCATTGAGCAACCTGTGGGTGAGGACTGGAGCTCAGTCTGTATGTTGGTCATGTATGTGACTCCCACAGGGCTGCTGCATGGTGCTCCTGGGGATATCTATGTGTATGGGCATACCAGTGTATCCTCAGCAGCGCTACTCTATGGCTCAGGTTGTAATATCTCAGCCCCAGTGCTGTCTGCATTATTATACACTGTATATTATCTATCTGCTTTCCCAAAGTGTGACACAGGTGTATATAGACCAGATTATAATCTATGGGAAGCCTCTGTGTGTATACCATATGTTCTCTCTCTGCTGCAGTAGCTATGCGCGCTTTGCTATGTTCTATGATAATAAACACATGTGAGTGTAATGGTAAATATGTGCCCGGCATGCCAATGTGGTGAGATACAGGTGAGCCAAACCGTACAGGCTAGCAAACTGCACATAGCCATTAGTGCAGATGTAGGATAACTGGGCATACTGTATATAGGCTGGGATCACTGCTGCGTTCAGGTGACACCAAGTACATGTCACCCGCCGGGATTGCTTGCTGGATGGTTATACAGGGATTATTGTCACATTAGTTATACTGTAGTCTAAAGTGTATACTGTATTATCTACCATCCTAATGGGGCATACACACAGGGGGCGGGATGTACTAAAGGGAAAATGTGATAAAACGGGGGTTTTACCGCATTTTCCTATGTACCATTATCCGTCCGCCCCATCTCCGCCTGGCAGGGTATCTCCACCTCTGGGTGGCGATACCCTATAGATGCCTATGGGCTTCTATCGCCGCCCGCCGTCCTTGCGACCCATCCTCCATCGATCTACTCCTCCCTCAGCAGGTGTCACAGCCGGGAGGACATCCGGCTGTAGGGAGGAGGAGGAGAGGCAGGGGGACACTGACAGCCGCCAGGATGTGGCGGAGACCCCCGCACACCACATTACAGGTATCGCGGGGGTCTCCGTCACCGCAACCCGATGCTAGCCGCATATGTTAGTATATATGCGGTAGCATCGCGGCGGCTGGCGATTTACATTAATACATCCCGCCCAGGGGAATATGAGGCTTATTTCTAAGTGATCTGACTAGATCGCTTAGAAATGAAAAAAGGATCACTCCACGTGTATACCCTCTGGTGATGACGATTGCGCGGTCCCGCGCGTCGCTGTTGCCTGACTAGATTTACACTGCATCCAGTTATAAATCTAGTCATCGCCAGTGTTCTCACACCAGAGAACACTGGCGATGACAGATTGTTCAGCACACAATGCTGAGCCATCTGTGCTTAACTGCAAACTTAGCACAGAGGCTCACTTGCACTGTGTGTGCACAGCTTTAGGGATGGACGTCTTTGCAATTGATGACAATAGTGCATACACACTATTGTGCAATGGATGACCATCAATGTTTTTACCTATTGATGATGATCCATTTTCTTTGACTGATTGGATTGTGGGCCAATCAAAACATGTAGGCGGTGCTTCATGAGTGTTGGGGCAGAGCTATGCTGGTGGTAAGGGTTGCTGGTCTTACTGTACTGCATATTAAAATAATAATAATAAAAAATATATATATAATTTATGTAAGGTGCTAAACAACATATAATGGTGATTCAATTGTTTTGTGCACCCGTAGCTCTTGCCTAATGTAGTGGGAGCTAATGAATTGTTCGCAGCCCTTGCCCTGGTCTTGTTGGCTGCATTTTTGCGCCCTAAATAAACTAGATGCAGCTTATTGCCCTACTGTGCGCGAAGGGTGCGAGGAGAAATCCAGGTGACGTGCAGCCTGGGAGTCGGGTCACCAAACAATTGACTTTGATTTTAAAGCTCGTTTGTCACTAAGCGCCCTTTAGCTGTTTTGAAACTACACATCCCAGCATGCCTTGCCATAGTTTTAGTATTCCCTAATAGCAGAACTGTGGCAAGGCATGATGGGACTTGCAGTTTCACAACAGCTGGCGGGCCATAGTTTGGACATGATTGGTGTATTGGGTTCGTTAGCTGTTCACTAGCCTTTTGCACAAACCACTTTGGCACATATGGAGATGTAATCTCTTTATTAGTCTTTTTATTAGTCTTGCACTCTACTATTACATATAATGCATGCCTTGACACCGTTTCACCGTTCGTGGCACCCAAAATGTCGTTAAAATATTTGTTCCAACCAGATTGTTGCTCGGAAAATGTCCAAACTTTTTTTATTTCTTTACATTTTTGAAATACACAAAAAAGGGATTTTTGTAAGAACTTACCGTTCGAATCCCTTTCTCTGATATGGTCCTGGTGACACAGCTCAACACTGGGATGTAGGAGGGTCCGAAGGAGCCAGGCACCTATCCTAAATCTTTTAGAGGGTAGGCTCCTCCCCTACTGCATCCCGGACTCTTCAGTTCAATCTTTCAAAGCCACTGGAATACATTAACTCAGTACAAACGCCTGCACATATTATATGCACATTTTTTAACAATAACTGTTACTTTAACCAATTAAACATGAACATCATGAACACTGGCATACTTACTGAGCCTAAGGGAGGGATCGCTGTGTCACCAGGACCATATCAGAGAAAGGGATTCGAACGGTAAGTTCTTACAAAAATCCCTTTTTCTCTTTCAATGGTCCTGGTGACACAGCTCAACACTGGGACGTTCCAGAGCCGGTCCTTTGTGTGGGTACGCTCAGGTCTGCAGCTCTCATCACTGCTCGCCCGAATGATGCGTCCTCCGACGCGAACTCATGGAACCTATAGAATTTGGCAAAAGTATGAACAGATGACCAAGTGGCAGCCCTGCAAACCTGCTCAGCTGTTGCCCCATGTCGAACCGCCCAAGAGGTGGCAACTGACCTGGTGGTATTCGCATTTATCCTTGCCGGAACAGGCCTTCCAACTTTAGTGTATGCAAAAGCTATCACAGAGCGCAACCACCTAGCAATGGTCTGCTTAGATGCCGGCCAACCAATCTTGTGTATGTCATACAACACTAACAAGGTGTCAGTCTTTCTGACACTCTTAACTCTGTCCACATAAATGCGTAATGCACGCACAACATCCAAATTCCTCAATTTGTCCCTTTTTCTAGAACCCTCTGGGGGTTGAAACACAGGTAGAACTATCTCCTGGTTTAGATGGAAAGCAGAGACTACTTTTGGTAAAAACTGAGGTACCGTCCGAAGAACTGCCCTATCCTCATGAAATATCAAGAAAGGAGACTTGCATGACAATGCTCCTAACTCTGACACCCTCTTCGCTGATGCCACTGCCAACAAGAATACCAGCTTCCATGTGAGAAACTTAAGGTCCGCCGACCTTAATGGTTCAAAAGGTGCCTTCTGAGGCGAGAGAGAGAGAGAGAGAGGGTGAGGCGAGAGAGAGAGGCTTAGCCGGCAGGAAGAGCTGACAGCCACTGCTAGCAGAGAGCAGCTTAGCGTTGTGGCGGGGGGGGGGGGGGATTTGTCACTTTAAAGAGCTGCCATGCCGCTCACTTCTCAGGACTTCAGCAGTGGTAACAGCATGGGGGACGGTGGCGGGCTACATCTGTAACAACAGACACACAGCTTTCAGCAGAGAGCTCATCAGCGTTTCAGTGCATGCAGGGGGGGCGGATGAGAAAGTTTGCAACGGGGTGTCAGCGCACCAGGGGGGCAGCGGAAGGGCGCAAAGTCCCAGACACAAAAAGGGCAGGAACACTAATTTCTGTGTCCTACGGATGACAGAAGGAGGGTGATATGGTCAGATGTATCTGCCTTCACCGTGGTTCGCAACAAGAAGATTTTGACCCAACTTGAATAACTCTGCAGCTCTTAAGGCCCCCATCTGCTAGGGTGGGGAATCGCCTGTGGTACCCCGCCAACTCACCCGGCAGCTGCTACGTTCAGTTCACAAATATTTCTACCCATGCATGTTGCCCCTTCTTTATATAAACACCTCTTTCTACACTTTTATGAAAACTCTTCACTACTGTATAACCGCCGCTCACCGTTACCAATTCTAAACAGTCTCTTGTTACAGTACATCTTCAGTTGTGACACCTGTCAGTATCACACTGACCCCAGGGGTTCTACCCTGATACTAGTAAATCCCCTAAACTCCAATACTGCTCTAAAACAAACAGTCATATTTATTGTGGGTTTTATTACTGTTTTAATTCAGCTCATCCTGGAAAAGGATTTGTGGCATTGAGAAAACCTCTGCGAGTATTTATAACAGTGTCTTGAGAATAAAACATTAATCTGGTCATGTAATTATAAATATGGTCAAAATAATAGGCAAAATCAGTGCTGGTGGCTGCCAATCGTAAAATATGTGATAACAGAAGTGAATCACTTGCCTCACCACATAATTACTTTTAAGTACGATATAAACAATCAACTAAATATATATTTTTTTGGCATTTTTCAATAAAGAAACTTTTAGCCTAGTGCTGCTGTGAAAAAAATTCTGATACTCTCTCTAGGTCTGTGGGTCCCAACCTCGGTCCTCAGGACCCCCCAACAGTCTGCGTTTTCCAGGTCACCCGGCAGGTGCACTCATTATTCACTGACACATTTTAAAAGATCACAGGTGGAGCAAAGTATTTCACCTGTGATCCTGCATGGAGGCCTGGAAAATGTACACTGTTGGGGAGTCCTGATGACCGAGGTTGAGAACCACTGCTCTTGGGTGTTGGGATTTAAAAAAAGTTTGGGAACCACTGTCCTACGCCATACTAGAAAGATGTACCGAAAAAGTTACTTGCAGCCAATCAAGCAGGTCTGAATCACCCTCTACATTTAGTTTTCTGTACTGTTGCTGGAAGTCTGCATACTTTTATTCAGGCAATGTATGGTTCTATCTATATGATGCTTTGAAATAAAAATCATTCTTTCAAAAAAAAAAAAACCTTTCAAAAATTCTATAGACTTAATGTTCTATAGAAATATCTCACAATAAGCATTTAGGCATAGACACGCCCATAGGTTTATTTATTTATTAACAGTTTCTTATATAGCGCACACATATTTCACAGCGCTTTACAGAGAATACTTGAACATTCACATCAGTCCCTGCCCCAGTGGAGCTTACAATCTAATCCCTACCACACACACACACACATTCCAGGGTTAATTTTGTTGGAAGCCAATTAACCTACCAGTATATTTTTGGATTGTGGGAGGAAACTGGAGTACCAGGAGGAAACCCACGCAAGTATGGGGAGAATATACAAACTCCACACAGTTAGAGCCATGGTGGGAATTGAACCCATTACCTCAGTGCTGTGAGGCAGTAATGCTAACCATTACACCATCCGTACTGCTCCATGTGGAGTTAGACACGCCCTTTGGGCACTGTGTGACACGCCCCTTACAAAGGCGCTTGGCGCATCCTACTGTAATTTTCCTGACTGTAGTTTTCAATTGGAGGGAAGTATGTTGTAACCACAAAGAAAAGTGATCTACATCATCTACATCAGATTCATAGACTAGTTAATAGTACCCCTTTTATACCAAAAACGCCAGGTCGCATCCGGGTTTTTGATCCCTGCTTCAAGCCGGGTGTGACCCTGCGTTTGCACCCTTTTACACCACTGTCGCATCCCCCCTGCCGCTTGGAGATTATGTCATCTCCGATCGCCGCCGCCAGGACCCGGAATGCTGCGCTGGGGGCAAGCCCAGCACTAAGGTAATCTGCTGGGCTGCCCCCAGCCCCCGTCCACCCCTTGTCCGGGAGGTGAATGGATGCCGCTCACAGGCATCCATTCACCTCCTCTGCTACTGCTGTCTGCAGGGTATAGCAGACAGCAGTGCAGGCTGCCTGTGACCCCCCCCCCCCCCCCCCCGTCCAACCTGCGGACACTGCACCGCGCCCCCCCGGGGTGGCCCTTTTGGACCGCACCCGACTCGGCTGAAATGATGCGGAGGGGTTACAATGCCTTTTGTTATATTTATTGTGGCACAAACACTCTGGGAAACTGTATATAGGAAAGTAGTGTATGGCGGCGGATGCTGGGAGTAGTAGTATAAGAACTGATAGTGTTAGCAATATGGTCGTATCGTTCATTAGACCCCACCTACTGTATGTGACTGCCAAAACTGGCTTACGCTCTAGAGCAGGCATGTACAACCTGCGGCCTTCTAGCTCCTGTGAAACTACACATCCCAGCATGTCGCTGAAACAGACACGGCCATTTTCATTGGCAATTGGAATCATTATATAAGGCTTGCTAATGTAATTTAGCAGAGAATTTCACCAACCAATTTTTTTTTTATTTTTTTTTTTGACAGCTGTATCCACCCAGAAAGCTACCAGCTCTCCTTAAACAGAACATTATTCCTGGTTAAAGTACCAACATCGGAGTGTACAATTTGGTTGTTTTTATTCTTGTGCCCTGCCAATTGCAGGGAGAAGGTAATAAACAATGGTAGCCTGGGTGATGCTCACACAAAAAGAACGATTTTGCTTAAACCATCCTGATTCTTAAAATGTCTGTAATTTTTTTAAATAGTCCAGACACCCAGTCGTTTGGCTATGTGCTTTGTACCAAACAGTACTCACACAGGTACCAGCTCTGTATGTGTACCCAGTACAGATACAAGCCTTGTACTTTGGTGTACCCAACTTGGCCTCCGAGTGAGGCAGAGACCTGTGTCACATGTAACCTCAGCATAGCATGTGACACAACACAGTAACAGCACAACAAGAGCTGTAGGCTTTCCTCTGTATGTGTACACTGTAGCCTGTCCTCAGAGTAAGGCAGTGACCTATGTGTCACTTGTAATCTCAGCATAACATGTGGTACAACACTAACAGCAGAGCAAGAGCTGTGGACACTAACAGCACAGCAAGAGCTGTGGCTGCTGCTGCCCTTGGTATGTGTACACTGTATCTGTAGTACACTGTAGCCTGGCCTCAGAGGAAGGCAGTGGCCTCTGTGTCACCTGTAATGGCAGCCGAGCATGTGTACTGACAGCCCAGCAAGAGATGTGGCTGCTGCTGCTGCCCTCAGTATGTGTACACTGTATCTGTACACTGTAGCCTGGCCTCAGAGTAAGGCAGTGACCTCTGTGTCACCTGTAATGGCAGCATAGCATGTGTACTGACAGCACTGCAAGAGTCTGTGCACTGTATCTTACAATGTAACAAAACTGCAAGAGCTGAAGCTGCCCTTGTCCTCTGTATGACCCTGCTGTCTGCAAACTCTTCCCCCAAATCTGCATGTCCACTCTGACTCTGTAATAATGCTAGGGACACCATCTCTTTATGTAAGAAATGAGGGGTACAAGGCAAAGAGACACTTGTAAGGCTTGCAAGCAGAGGCTACATAAAAATCTCCCCTTGTGGCCTCTGAGGACAAAGGGGACATCACCTCAGTGATCTGAGGAGGCCAGACAGGGCTATCCCTATGGGATGATAACCCAGGGTTAGATGCTGTCTATCACAGTGTTCTCAGATAACAGTGTAAACTGAGTTGTACCTTTCATGCAGGTTACTCTCTGCAGAGCTCTGGAGATTTCACCTGCCAATATACAGTATATACGTATACACTACACACACACAGAGAGAGAGAGAGAGAGAGAGAGAGAGAGAGAGAGAGAGAGAGAGAGAGAGAGAGAGAGAGAGAGAGAGAGAGTAGGTATAGGTAACCAGAGATAGAATCACTGGACAGGAGAGACAGTATAAGGAGATGAGCTGCCACCGGCCATAAACACCATGGTATATAACACAGGGGTGCTATGACCTAATTTACATACAGCCCAATACTGTCCTACCATGCTCTAAACCCCACTGTCTGATATCCCAGAACTTGGGGGAGCAGCTGCAGCCATAGATGCAGTTACTGGGAGACTAGGACATGCTGGAGCACAGGACTCCCTAGCAGCAGCAGTCAGGAGCCTCCAGCAGCATGCATGGGGGCCAAGCATATTAAAATGGCCGCCCAAGCTGCGTTTTAGCTGGGGAAGCACCTGGTCACTGGGAGCAAACCCCGCTGTACGCTCCCCACCCGGTTAGCTCCGAGTAGGGATCGTGACGCAAGCTGCATCACTCTGGGACAGAGGTCTCAGGAGCCGGGGACCCTGGCGCAAACCGCAAGCAGTGGCGATGGGGTCCCCCCGGCAGCTTCTATGGCGCGCTTTTCAGGAAAAAGACGCGCTGTTTACACCGCCCATTGCCCGGACTCCCCTGCTAGCGGGGAGCCGGGATATACATACCCTGCCTGCTGGCCGGCGGCGGTGAGGCTGTGCGGACTGAGGCGCGGCCGCATGCAGCGGCGTCCAGTCACTCTGGGACGGCGGTCCCAGGAGCCGGGGACCCCCGCGCAGACCGCGAGCAGTGGCGCTGGGGTCCCCCCGGCAGCTCCCGCGACGCAGACAGGCAGTCGGCAGAAGCTGCCTGTCTGTCCTCAATGTTAAAAGGTGTAAAAACAAACATAAATGAAATAAAAATTTCTATTTGCCCTAAGAGGACAAAACTGTTGCACCCAGCTCCCCGGGCACATTCTAAGACTGCCTGGGATGGGGAAGTAGAGGGGAGGAGTCAGCCACACTTGTAAATTTCTTAAAGTGCCCATGCTCCTAGTGGTCGCCCTCTATTCCCCACTGTAACTCCAGTGCCACCTAGTGGATGAAGGAGAAAACTCTTCACTACTGTATAACCGCAGCTCACCGTTACCAATTCTAAACAGTCTCTTGTTACAGTACATCTTCAGTTGTGACACCTGTCAGTATCACACTGACCCCAGGGGTTAATAAACTGCTTTCTGTTCTACCCTGATACTAGTAAATCCCCTAAACTCCAATACTGCTCTAAAACAAACAGTCATATTTATTGTGGGTTTTATTACTGTTTTAATTCAGCTCATCCTGGAAAAGGATTTGTGGCATTGAGAAAACCTCTGCGAGTATTTATAACAGTGTCTTGAGAATAAAACATTAATCTGGTCATGTAATTATAAATATGGTCAAAATAATAGGCAAAATCAGTGCTGGTGGCTGCCAATCGTAAAATATGTGATAACAGAAGTGAATCACTTGCCTCACCACATAATTACTTTTAAGTACGATATAAACAATCAACTAAATATATATTTTTTTGGCATTTTTCAATAAAGAAACTTTTAGCCTAGTGCTGCTGTGAAAAAAATTCTGATACTCTCTCTAGGTCTGTGGGTCCCAACCTCGGTCCTCAGGACCCCCCAACAGTCTGCGTTTTCCAGGTCACCCGGCAGGTGCACTCATTATTCACTGACACATTTTAAAAGATCACAGGTGGAGCAAAGTATTTCACCTGTGATCCTGCATGGAGGCCTGGAAAATGTACACTGTTGGGGAGTCCTGATGACCGAGGTTGAGAACCACTGCTCTTGGGTGTTGGGATTTAAAAAAAGTTTGGGAACCACTGTCCTACGCCATACTAGAAAGATGTACCGAAAAAGTTACTTGCAGCCAATCAAGCAGGTCTGAATCACCCTCTACATTTAGTTTTCTGTACTGTTGCTGGAAGTCTGCATACTTTTATTCAGGCAATGTATGGTTCTATCTATATGATGCTTTGAAATAAAAATCATTCTTTCAAAAAAAAAAAAACCTTTAAAAAATTCTATAGACTTAATGTTCTATAGAAATATCTCACAATAAGCATTTAGGCATAGACACGCCCATAGGTTTATTTATTTATTAACAGTTTCTTATATAGCGCACACATATTTCACAGCGCTTTACAGAGAATACTTGAACATTCACATCAGTCCCTGCCCCAGTGGAGCTTACAATCTAATCCCTACCACACACACACACACATTCCAGGGTTAATTTTGTTGGAAGCCAATTAACCTACCAGTATATTTTTGGATTGTGGGAGGAAACTGGAGTACCAGGAGGAAACCCACGCAAGTATGGGGAGAATATACAAACTCCACACAGTTAGAGCCATGGTGGGAATTGAACCCATTACCTCAGTGCTGTGAGGCAGTAATGCTAACCATTACACCATCCGTACTGCTCCATGTGGAGTTAGACACGCCCTTTGGGCACTGTGTGACACGCCCCTTACAAAGGCGCTTGGCGCATCCTACTGTAATTTTCCTGACTGTAGTTTTCAATTGGAGGGAAGTATGTTGTAACCACAAAGAAAAGTGATCTACATCATCTACATCAGATTCATAGACTAGTTAATAGTACCCCTTTTATACCAAAAACGCCAGGTCGCATCCGGGTTTTTGATCCCTGCTTCAAGCCGGGTGTGACCCTGCGTTTGCACCCTTTTACACCACTGTCGCATCCCCCCTGCCGCTTGGAGATTATGTCATCTCCGATCGCCGCCGCCAGGACCCGGAATGCTGCGCTGGGGGCAAGCCCAGCACTAAGGTAATCTGCTGGGCTGCCCCCAGCCCCCGTCCACCCCTTGTCCGGGAGGTGAATGGATGCCGCTCACAGGCATCCATTCACCTCCTCTGCTACTGCTGTCTGCAGGGTATAGCAGACAGCAGTGCAGGCTGCCTGTGACCCCCCCCCCCCCCCCCGTCCAACCTGCGGACACTGCACCGCGCCCCCCCGGGGTGGCCCTTTTGGACCGCACCCGACTCGGCTGAAATGATGCGGAGGGGTTACAATGCCTTTTGTTATATTTATTGTGGCACAAACACTCTGGGAAACTGTATATAGGAAAGTAGTGTATGGCGGCGGATGCTGGGAGTAGTAGTATAAGAACTGATAGTGTTAGCAATATGGTCGTATCGTTCATTAGACCCCACCTACTGTATGTGACTGCCAAAACTGGCTTACGCTCTAGAGCAGGCATGTACAACCTGCGGCCTTCTAGCTCCTGTGAAACTACACATCCCAGCATGTCGCTGAAACAGACACGGCCATTTTCATTGGCAATTGGAATCATTATATAAGGCTTGCTAATGTAATTTAGCAGAGAATTTCACCAACCAATTTTTTTTTTATTTTTTTTTTTTGACAGCTGTATCCACCCAGAAAGCTACCAGCTCTCCTTAAACAGAACATTATTCCTGGTTAAAGTACCAACATCGGAGTGTACAAATTGGTTGTTTTTATTCTTGTGCCCTGCCAATTGCAGGGAGAAGGTAATAAACAATGGTAGCCTGGGTGATGCTCACACAAAAAGAACGATTTTGCTTAAACCATCCTGATTCTTAAAATGTCTGTAATTTTTTTAAATAGTCCAGACACCCAGTCGTTTGGCTATGTGCTTTGTACCAAACAGTACTCACACAGGTACCAGCTCTGTATGTGTACCCAGTACAGATACAAGCCTTGTACTTTGGTGTACCCAACTTGGCCTCCGAGTGAGGCAGAGACCTGTGTCACATGTAACCTCAGCATAGCATGTGACACAACACAGTAACAGCACAACAAGAGCTGTAGGCTTTCCTCTGTATGTGTACACTGTAGCCTGTCCTCAGAGTAAGGCAGTGACCTATGTGTCACTTGTAATCTCAGCATAACATGTGGTACAACACTAACAGCAGAGCAAGAGCTGTGGACACTAACAGCACAGCAAGAGCTGTGGCTGCTGCTGCCCTTGGTATGTGTACACTGTATCTGTAGTACACTGTAGCCTGGCCTCAGAGGAAGGCAGTGGCCTCTGTGTCACCTGTAATGGCAGCCGAGCATGTGTACTGACAGCCCAGCAAGAGATGTGGCTGCTGCTGCTGCCCTCAGTATGTGTACACTGTATCTGTACACTGTAGCCTGGCCTCAGAGTAAGGCAGTGACCTCTGTGTCACCTGTAATGGCAGCATAGCATGTGTACTGACAGCACTGCAAGAGTCTGTGCACTGTATCTTACAATGTAACAAAACTGCAAGAGCTGAAGCTGCCCTTGTCCTCTGTATGACCCTGCTGTCTGCAAACTCTTCCCCCAAATCTGCATGTCCACTCTGACTCTGTAATAATGCTAGGGACACCATCTCTTTATGTAAGAAATGAGGGGTACAAGGCAAAGAGACACTTGTAAGGCTTGCAAGCAGAGGCTACATAAAAATCTCCCCTTGTGGCCTCTGAGGACAAAGGGGACATCACCTCAGTGATCTGAGGAGGCCAGACAGGGCTATCCCTATGGGATGATAACCCAGGGTTAGATGCTGTCTATCACAGTGTTCTCAGATAACAGTGTAAACTGAGTTGTACCTTTCATGCAGGTTACTCTCTGCAGAGCTCTGGAGATTTCACCTGCCAATATACAGTATATACGTATACACTACACACACACAGAGAGAGAGAGAGAGAGAGAGAGAGAGAGAGAGAGAGAGAGTAGGTATAGGTAACCAGAGATAGAATCACTGGACAGGAGAGACAGTATAAGGAGATGAGCTGCCACAGGCCATAAACACCATGGTATATAACACAGGGGTGCTATGACCTAATTTACATACAGCCCAATACTGTCCTACCATGCTCTAAACCCCACTGTCTGATATCCCAGAACTTGGGGGAGCAGCTGCAGCCATAGATGCAGTTACTGGGAGACTAGGACATGCTGGAGCACAGGACTCCCTAGCAGCAGCAGTCAGGAGCCTCCAGCAGCATGCATGGGGGCCAAGCATATTAAAATGGCCGCCCAAGCTGCGTTTTAGCTGGGGAAGCACCTGGTCACTGGGAGCAAACCCCGCTGTACGCTCCCCACCCGGTTAGCTCCGAGTAGGGATCGTGACGCAAGCTGCATCACTCTGGGACAGAGGTCTCAGGAGCCGGGGACCCTGGCGCAAACCGCAAGCAGTGGCGATGGGGTCCCCCCGGCAGCTTCTATGGCGCGCTTTTCAGGAAAAAGACGCGCTGTTTACACCGCCCATTGCCCGGACTCCCCTGCTAGCGGGGAGCCGGGATATACATACCCTGCCTGCTGGCCGGCGGCGGTGAGGCTGTGCGGACTGAGGCGCGGCCGCATGCAGCGGCGTCCAGTCACTCTGGGACGGCGGTCCCAGGAGCCGGGGACCCCCGCGCAGACCGCGAGCAGTGGCGCTGGGGTCCCCCCGGCAGCTCCCGCGACGCAGACAGGCAGTCGGCAGAAGCTGCCTGTCTGTCCTCAATGTTAAAAGGTGTAAAAACAAACATAAATGAAATAAAAATTTCTATTTGCCCTAAGAGGACAAAACTGTTGCACCCAGCTCCCCGGGCACATTCTAAGACTGCCTGGGATGGGGAAGTAGAGGGGAGGAGTCAGCCACACTTGTAAATTTCTTAAAGTGCCCATGCTCCTAGTGGTCGCCCTCTATTCCCCACTGTAACTCCAGTGCCACCTAGTGGATGAAGGAGAAAACTCTTCACTACTGTATAACCGCAGCTCACCGTTACCAATTCTAAACAGTCTCTTGTTACAGTACATCTTCAGTTGTGACACCTGTCAGTATCACACTGACCCCAGGGGTTAATAAACTGCTTTCTGTTCTACCCTGATACTAGTAAATCCCCTAAACTCCAATACTGCTCTAAAACAAACAGTCATATTTATTGTGGGTTTTATTACTGTTTTAATTCAGCTCATCCTGGAAAAGGATTTGTGGCATTGAGAAAACCTCTGCGAGTATTTATAACAGTGTCTTGAGAATAAAACATTAATCTGGTCATGTAATTATAAATATGGTCAAAATAATAGGCAAAATCAGTGCTGGTGGCTGCCAATCGTAAAATATGTGATAACAGAAGTGAATCACTTGCCTCACCACATAATTACTTTTAAGTACGATATAAACAATCAACTAAATATATATTTTTTTGGCATTTTTCAATAAAGAAACTTTTAGCCTAGTGCTGCTGTGAAAAAAATTCGGATACTCTCTCTAGGTCTGTGGGTCCCAACCTCGGTCCTCAGGACCCCCCAACAGTCTGCGTTTTCCAGGTCACCCGGCAGGTGCACTCATTATTCACTGACACATTTTAAAAGATCACAGGTGGAGCAAAGTATTTCACCTGTGATCCTGCATGGAGGCCTGGAAAATGTACACTGTTGGGGAGTCCTGATGACCGAGGTTGAGAACCACTGCTCTTGGGTGTTGGGATTTAAAAAAAGTTTGGGAACCACTGTCCTACGCCATACTAGAAAGATGTACCGAAAAAGTTACTTGCAGCCAATCAAGCAGGTCTGAATCACCCTCTACATTTAGTTTTCTGTACTGTTGCTGGAAGTCTGCATACTTTTATTCAGGCAATGTATGGTTCTATCTATATGATGCTTTGAAATAAAAATCATTCTTTCAAAAAAAAAAACCTTTCAAAAATTCTATAGACTTAATGTTCTATAGAAATATCTCACAAGAAGCATTTAGGCATAGACACGCCCATAGGTTTATTTATTTATTAACAGTTTCTTATATAGCGCACACATATTTCACAGCGCTTTACAGAGAATACTTGAACATTCACATCAGTCCCTGCCCCAGTGGAGCTTACAATCTAATCCCTACCACACACACACACATTCCAGGGTTAATTTTGTTGGAAGCCAATTAACCTACCAGTATATTTTTGGATTGTGGGAGGAAACTGGAGTACCAGGAGGAAACCCACGCAAGTATGGGGAGAATATACAAACTCCACACAGTTAGAGCCATGGTGGGAATCGAACCCATTACCTCAGTGCTGTGAGGCAGTAATGCTAACCATTACACCATCCGTACTGCTCCATGTGGAGTTAGACATGCCCTTTGGGCACTGTGTGACACGCCCCTTACAAAGGCGCTTGGCGCATCCTACTGTAATTTTCCTGACTGTAGTTTTCAATTGGAGGGAAGTATGTTGTAACCACAAAGAAAAGTGATCTACATCAGATTCATAGACTTGTTAATAGTACCCCTTTTATACCAAAAACGCCAGGTCGCATCTGGGTTTTTGATCCCTGCTTCAATCCGGGTGTGACCCTGCGTTTGCACCCTTTTACACCACTGTCGCATCCCCCCTGCCGCTTGGAGATTATGTCATCACCGATCGCCGCCGCCAGGACCCGGAATGCTGCGCTGGGGGCAAGCCCAGCACTAAGGTAATCTGCTGGGCTGCCCCCAGCCCCCGTCCACCCCTTGTCCGGGAGGTGAATGGATGCCGCTCACAGGCATCCATTCACCTCCTCTGCTACTGCTGTCTGCAGGGTATAGCAGACAGCAGTGCAGGCTGCCTGTGACCCCCCCCCCCCCAACCTGCGGACACTGCACCGCGCCCCCCCCCGGGGTGGCCCTTTGGGACCGCACCCGACTCGGCTGAAATGATGCGGAGGGGTTACAATGCCTTTTGTTATATTTATTGTGGCACAAACACTCTGGGAAACTGTATATAGGAAAGAAGTGTATGGCGGCGGATGCTGGGAGTAGTAGTATAAGAACTGATAGTGTTAGCAATATGGTCGTATCGTTCATTAGACCCCACCTACTGTATGTGACTGCCAAAACTGGCTTATGCTCTAGAGCAGGCATGTACAACCTGCGGCCTTCTAGCTCCTGTGAAACTACACATCCCAGCATGCCTTGCCATAGTTTTAGCACTCGCTAATAGCAAAACTATGGCAAGGCATGATGGGACTTGTAGTTTCGCAACAGCCGGAGGGCCGCAGGTTGGACATGACTGTCCTAGAACAGTGGTTCCCAACCCTGGTCCTCAAGTACCCCCAACAGTGCACATTTTCCAGGTCTCCACACAGAATCACAAGTGATATAATTAGCTCCACCTGTGGATCTTTTAAAATGTGTCTGAATAATGAGTGCACCTGCTGGGTGACCTGTAAAAAGTGCACTGTTGGGGGTACTTGAGGACCACGGTTGGGAACCACTGCCCTAGAATGTCATGTGCATGATCTAGGGATCCATCGTCTTGGACAGAGATAAAAGAAGAAGATTAAGAAGCATTTAGAGCAGTTTCTGTTGTTTTACAGCTGCGCTAGCATAATGCCGGGAGATGATTGCTTGGTTCTTTGTCAATATCCTCTCTGGGAGAAGCAACCGCAGGCCGCTTTCAGGGGGTGTGGCAGAACAGACTCAACATTAGACCCCGCCCCCAGCCAACTTATACTGTAATTTGGCTTCTAATTGTGGTTTTACCTAACATTTACTGACTACCGGTACTCTGACAAGGGAGCGAGCGCAAAGAAGCCCCGTGCAGGTTCGGTGGCTCATCGGGCATTTAGCAGTCGGGATTCCAATGTCGGTATAGTGACTGTCGGGGGGCATCCGGCTCTTGTTATCATCTTTGTGCTTAATTCAATCTTATCCTCATGTATGTAACCCGAGAATGGGAGGTTTATCAGCTGCATCATTATTTCTCTTTCCTCCACTAGGTGACACTGGAGAGTTACAGTGGGGAATAGAAGGGCGACCACAGGGAGCTTGGGCACTTTAGAATAAATTAACAGTGACTAACTCCTCCCCTTCTACTTCCTCTCCTAGGCAGTCTTAGCATGTGCCCTGCGGGAGCTGGGCGCATTGTTAGCTCACTCTTGGGCTTTTCTAATTTTTTCTTTATTTTTCTGGATTTTTAAGATCTACACAGGCAGATAGTCCCTGTCCCTATCTGCCTGCGACGAGGGCGCTGTTGAGGGACCGGTTGCAGCTGCTTGCAGCTTGCCTCCGGAACCTGGCTGACAGAACCACCGTTCCGGGGTCCCCGGCGCCGCTGCATGCAGCGCGCCTCGCGGACCGCAAGCCTCGGCGCGTACAGCAGCTACAGGGGTAAGTATGCCCCCGGGTCCCTGTTAGCAGGGAACCAGGTGGGATTGCTCTAAAAGCGCATCTCAGTACTTTGAGAGTACAGCGCGGCTCAGTTCTGTGAGAGTACAGCGCGGTAAAACAGGCAGGTAGCACCCTGCCCTACCTGCCTGCAAGGGGACCACAGTAACAGAGAATCCGGTCGCCGCTGCATGCAGCGTGCCTCGCGGACTTCCTTCAGCCACAAGCATGGCAGGGATACGTATACCCTGGCTCCCCACTAGCGGGGTAGCCAGGTAGATGCATTGGCGGTTTATCCAGCTGCAACTATAGCATAATAATAGAGTACAGTATTTTATTTTCTTTGTATACTCTATTATTATGCTATAGTTGCAGCTGGATACCAGCATTAAGATCTCCAAGGGATCCATTTGCACACTTTTGTACAGTTTGTCAGTAAGACCGCTATCCGGAGTGAAAACTTACATTCACTATCCATTTACCTAAGGGTATGTACATTCTCAGTATTGAAAAAGTAACTACTTAATTGTGTATATACTAAATTAGTAATATGGCCTTTCTCCACCACCTAGAAAGTTACCCCTGAGGAAGTCATTTTTTTTGACGAAACGCCTTGGGAGTTTTTTCCTGATTATATCGATTCGACCAACTGACTGCATACAAGCAAAAATGTTTTTACTTTGTTTTTAAATTAATTGTATTAAATACTGTTGTACAGTGACCAATCGATATATTTTCTTGATCCTTCTGGTGGTGGATCTCCATAAAATAGTGGCGCGTCTTCTATCTTTTTTCTTCTATTCCCCACTTCCCCTGCTAACAGGGGGGACTGACAGAGTGCTGCCCAATCTACTTTATCTAGCGCATTGAAAGGGTACCCCACTCTTTGTTCTATATATATATATATATATATATATATATATATATATCCGGAAGGGCCGTCACTCTGGACTGAAGTGAGCTGAGATGTGTAGCTTGCCCCGGTGCCAGCTTTCAGAGGGCAGCCACAATGAACTGCCCACAGAATACTATGACGAAATGAATGGGCACTCGAGGACTCACAAATGCTGGTGAAATCAAAAGGCCGTGTTTATTCCATAAGTGGTCTTACAGGCGTCAACGTTTCGGGGGCCGGACCCCCGTCGTCAGGACAAAATGCAGACAGGGTGAAGTACAGAATAAAGTGCAAGTGCATGGGTATTTATAAGACATGTTAACAAATAGGCGCTAACTTACCCCCTCCCTGTAGCCGTCCCCCACGAGCATCCACAGGCCGGTTTCCGGAGTACTGATTGAAAGAGATTGCAGCTCACATTAGCATGAATACAAGTATCATGCTACAGAAGTCATAAAGCAACAAAGGCATCCATACATACACAAAACTTCAGAGGATGCAAGTGAATAAAAAATGCAAAAAAACAAGTGGACATGACCATATTATGACTACATAGTGACATCTAGTGGCTAAAAATGAGAAGACATATATAATAAAAAACGAACATTTAAAAAGGATATACGTATAAAAAGATAACTGCGTGCGGCCCCGAATTGGAGCCGTACTGGGCAAAAGTCAAAGTGCATATGCTGGGTGAGGTGCAAACCCTATGGCGTGAGTGGTATAAATGCAGGGAGAAATACTGAGTCCCTGCTGGGTATCTATAATAAGCAAAAACAGCCCTGTGTGGGGTGATGCAGCCAGCATCACTGTATGCGCATAGCACCAGAAGCCAGAAATTGCAACAACAGAATGCCAGCATCTTGTATATTATATGTTATCCTGGTGTGTCACCTGGACACCGATAAGGCTGGGGGACTGGTGTCACACAGTGGGATGACAAGTACCTTTAACAAGGGGGAGAGAAAAGGAAGAAGGAAGACATGATTGTGTGTTAGTGGACCAAAATGGTTACAAAAAATTATGTAGGCCAAGTGTGTCATTAAGGCCTTTAGGGTGTAGTGTGTCCATTTTGTAAATCCACTTGGACTCAAGCTGCAGAAGCTGTTTGGAACGGTTGCCACCCCGTATGTGTACCGGCACGTGGTCTATGATCTTATATTTGATCATTGCCATGTTATGTTTGGCCTTGGCGAAATGCCTGGTCACTGGTTGCTCCCCTGAGCCAGAATGAAGGGCTGCCCGTATGGCACAATCGGTCTTGCCGATGTAATGTATTCCACATGGACAATAAATGATGTAGATAACAAATTTAGTCGTGCACGTGAGGGGCCATCTGATTTAAAAAAAATTTACCCGTATAGAGATGTGCAACTTCGGTGCAAGCTGTCACGAAGCTGCATGTTGTGCAGCCTAGGCACCGGTAACAGCCCATTCTGGTGGGTCTGATTTGTCTAGAAGGGGTGTCAAAATTTGTAATCTCGGTCTTGACCAATAGGTCCTTCAAGTTTGGGCCGCGCTTGTAGCTCGGCATCAGCTTGGTGTCTTTGAACACCGGTAGCTCGGGATCCGAACGCACAATTTCCCACCAGTTTTTTACTCTGCTGGTGGTTTCTCGGCTGGCAGAGCTAAAGTCATTAACCCATGGAATACATGGCTTTATGACTTTAGGTGTTGCACCTGTGATAAGAGTGATGCGCTCACACGCCAGAGCCCTGGCCTTGGCTTTAAGTAGGCCCTGTCTGGGGTAGCCTCTGTCCTCGAACTTCTGCTGCATGATGTCCAGTTGGTGATGGGTTTCAGAGTCGGTATCAGTGATCCTGCATACTCTCAAAAACTGAGTATGGGAGACTCTCCACCGTGTTGCGTGGGTGCGAGCTGTTGTGTCTAAGTATAGTATTGCGATCTGTCGGTTTGACATACAAAGAAGTGTGTGTAAATCCCAAAAATACAAATGTGTAAAAAATAGGCGTATTTCTGCCTACGAATCCATTTTGGTACATTTCCCCCGATGTATACATAGTATATATATATACACGCTATACTGCTGTTCTGTTCTCAAAGACAACATGAAGCATATATATCACTTGTGGAGCCGATATTTATGGTACAACACGCCCCTGTAATTCTCACATTCATAGAGATCCCACAGCACATCTCCCCCATGTGTTAGAGCCTGACATCTCCGATTTACAAACATGATCATTAGCGATCAGTTTGACCATGTTATTATTGTATACAGAGATCCATATGTAACACACCCGTCCGGATCCCTGTGTTAACACCATACAATTGTCACGCTAGATGCGGTGACATCTTCTTCACATCACTTCTTAAACATTGCTCGGGCAGTAGTCCCGTGGCATCTGAAATTTACACTTCAAACTTGCACCATTTTTTAACATTGTTTTACTGTTTTAATGTAGGTTATTTATGTGCCATTTATGTGTTGTTATAGGCAGAAGCCAAACCCGGATCCTGGAGCGGAGGTTGTCATACAGAAGTGGGCGATACGGTGGGGTCACCATAGCAACCCATCTACAACAGAGGGGAGCGTGATGATGCAGTGAGGCTCCACCCACTGACATTCGCCCGCACCGGAAGCCGCACTGGACGCAACCGGGACGCTCCACGTACGGGAATGGTGAGTATGCACATGCTGTATATATTTAAATGTTTGCTGTGTCACCCGCACGCGTTGTACACCTTGACAAAGGGGTATCCAGTCCCCGAAACGTCGGTCACCTCCAATAAACACATTGTTAAGCCCACGGAGTGCCGCTGCCTGCTTGGATAATTCCTTAGATAGATAGATACCAGAAAGAACCCCCACTGGGGGAATAAACAGCACTCACCAGTCTGTAGTTCAATGGAGGTACAACCAGGAGGTAATCCAAAGTTTATTTTCTGCAAGAGAGATCTTCTGACGTTTCGGTCCCCGCTGGTACCTTTATCAAGGCAGCCACTGTGTCAAATAGTCGCAACTTAAATCTGTGTGGGAAGGGGGATATATAGCCTTTGAGTATAAAGAAATATAAAAATATATGATACAGCCAGTACAGGATATGGCGGGTGAGCCAGTGACACGGACTATAGAGAGGTAGGGCAGGGGGATCAGAGGCGGTCCTGCAGCGATGCATAACCCACAACAGAGAGAGCCGGCAACGGGAAGGGTGATCCCTGGAGAGGACAAGGGCCTGTGCAGTGCTGTGAGCTGCTGACCTGTAAGGAGCGGAGGCTGCGCAGCTGTGAGACCAGGAATGGCGCCAGGAGAGCCAGGCTCCTCCAAGTCCCCTACTGCTGCCACCTGCCAGAGGGAAGGGAACCGCGCTGCCCCCACTAGCTGCCAACCACAGGAGGAGCCCCAAACCCGGAGAGAACAGAATGATGTGTGCTGCCGAGGTGTCCTACATAGTGCCTGCCTGTGGAGGAGCCGAGAGGGTGAAGACTAGAACCTCAAGGAAGAAGGTGCTGAGGGGGTAAATTACCTGGGAGCACACCCAGCCGGAGGATTCTCCTGAAGTTGCTCCGAAGAAGATAGAGGACGCAGCAAGTGGAGACCAAGGTGCGCAGGCACCGCGGAGGACACCCGCTCTCGAGGAACCAGGACTGGAGGACATGCAAAGGACCCCTAGCTGGAGACCTGTAGAAGCCCCCTCAGTGGTGCGGAGCTGCCCCTAGAGATGCCTGCCCGAAAGTAAGTTAAGAACACGATGTAACATCAAGGACAGGAGCTGCTCAGAGGACAGGTGACAGCCCAGCGGAGGAGAGGATAGAGGAGGATCCCCAGCCTGATAGGAGCCGGGGGTGGAAGCAGAGGCCGACCCAGAACAGCACAACAGGCGGAGCAGAGGACGACCCAGCACCTCCTGCTGCAGGAGCCGAGGACACGGGACACAAGGCAGACGTCAGGCTCATGGCAGATGCTGTGCGGCTGTGGTACAGGTATATGTGCGCTGTTGTGTGTTTATGCTGGGCGTTATGGGTAATAGAGGAGGTTTCTTTTTTAGGATGTCGGTATGTGGTAGACTCGCTAGTTATAGGATGTGTAGTATGCTAGGGTTTGTGGTTATAGTGGATGTATTTGTGTATGCAGGGCACCATTTGCGGATGTACTAAAAGGATGATCACAAAAAGGGATGATCGGGATGATTGCCTGCAGTTCCTATTCGCACCACTAGATGTCACAATTTTTTTTACTTCAACTGAGAATTTGTATGTTGGACACTGGTTGTGTATCCTGGACAGTCGGTAGAATAGGTAATCAGCGCTCAGTATCATTCTGTGGAGTTTTCGTAGCTTCTTAAAAGAAGCTGTAAGCGCTGCACAGGGAGGCCAGGCAGCGTCTCCCCTGTGCACAGTGAGCTGACAGGACGCGCTTCTGTCAGCTCCTGCTGTGCTAGCAGTGTGAGGATTCACTAATGAGAATCCTCACACTGTGCCTACCTAGCTAGTGTAAAAGTTAATAAAATAATAAAAACCCTAACTAACTCTACTCCTTCGGCTGCTCCGGCAGCCCTTTAGAATAGCACCCACTCCAGTGGGCACCTAACACAAACTGAGGAGTCTGGGATGCAGTAGGGGAGGAGCCTACCCTCCAAAAGCTTTAGGATAGGTGCCTGGCTCCTGCGGACCCTCCTACATCCCAATGTGAAGCTGTGTCACCAGGACCATTGAAAGAAAAAAGTATGTGCTGCACATACTTTTTGTACTTGCTTTTCATCGCATTGTATGCACAACGCATGTACAAGGATGAATGCGATGCGTGCTATTTAAGCTCAAAATGCACGCCCGCATCGAGACGTGTATGGGCACCTTAAGTCAGAGAGAACCTGAGAATTCTGACTGGGAAGTGCAATTAACAGGTCAGATGTGGACTACTGCTTTGAAGTTGGATATCTCCATTTCCCCAGGGCCGATTTTAAAAATTCTGGTATCCCTGGAAAAAGGGGATCCTCAGCTATCAGAGTATGGCCCTTATACACCTGGGGCCCCAGAGCAAGTGCCCATTAAGCCCATACGAAAAGACCGCCCTGGTCCCGGTTCGCTGACGTCATCCGGGGGCGATTATGCTGTGTACACACGGGGGCGATAGGGGCTGAAATAGCTGGGAATATGGTTGCTGAGCGACCATATTGCCAGTGATTGGAGTGTGCACCAGCGATAAATCGCCGGGTGCGCGCTCCCGTTTTCACAAAACGGGACACTGGGCAATATGATTGCTGATATGATTGCTAGCAATATATTGCCAGCGATCATATTGCCCCGTGTGTACGCACCTTTATTCCTAACAATTTTACTGCACCCGTCATCTTGAAACGTGCACATGTCCCTTTGTTGATGAATTTACAAGACTGCCTAATTAGAGCAATAATTGATATTTGCGTGGAGATTAATAACAGTATTACAGACACACATGCTATGACCGATAACACACACGTAACAGACTTATTTTAATTTTTTTTCTAATGCACTTTATTTCACATTTATCACTTTTCACTTATGTTTTTAATATTTCGCTGTCCTTAATAAATGATTCAATAAACATCATGTTTTAGCCAATTCTCTGTTTCTTGGGTCACTTTATTAATGTACCTATAACATTAATCAGAACATTAATATATGCTAACCTAGATTGCCCCTTGTAGGAATACTTTATCTTTCTTTGCTTCCAAGTCTAATACATATTCCTGGGTGCGCCTCCCCCATTACCAATTGATACTTAATATAGTAATGCAGGGGTGAGATAGCTATACCAATTACAGGCCGTTCGGATTGATAGCCTCTATCTATTAACCTGTATCAGCGATATCAGATGGTCGACAGTCATCAGGTCGACATACTGCAAAGTCGACATGGGTCTAGGTCGACAGGTCATTAGGTCAACATGGTCTAGGTCGACTGGGTTTTTCACTGGATTTTTGGTTTTTTTTTTGAGCCGACATGTGCCGACAGGCGGAATTTCATGCCCTACCATCCACTAGGGCAGGCGTTCCCAACCACGGTCCTCAAGGAACACCAACAGTGCAGGTTTTAGTGATATCCAGGCTTCAGCACAGATGGATTAATCCAAATCACAGGTACTAATTAAGACACCTGTGCTCAAGCCTGGATATCATTAAAACCTGTACTGTTGGTGTGCCTTGAGGACCGTGGTTGGGAACGCCTGCACTAGGGTGTGGTGGGAGAATAACATAGAGTGCCAAGCACAGCCAGACATGCGAGGGGATGCGGTGCACTTAATCCTGTGTCCATGTTGACTGTGTCGGCATTCGGGTAAAAAAAAAAGTACAAAACCCTATGTTGAGCTAGACCATTTTGACCTAATGCTTTTTTGGACCAAATGACCTGTTGACCTTGACCCATGTCGACCTTGCAGTATGTTGACCTAATGACTGTCGACAATCTTTAGGTCGACCATATGATCCTTACCTGTTTCAGCAAGGGGTGTGAGGCCAATTTCTCTCTTTCTCTCCAGGGAATGGAGAAATATCTGTGTTTAGAGCCAGACTAGAATCACGTCTGCCCGCAGACAATAGATCGGGTATCATTTTTTTTTTTTTTTTTATGTATGTTTGACAAAGGCCATACACTTCACTGGAGGCGAAGATCCGCAGACGAAGGCCAGAGCATACAGCTAATTGCTGCCGATCCTACTATTAAAAAAGAAAAAGGAATGTATTGTATACACAGAACATCGAACATGCCTTCCAACTTTTACCAATAGATCAGTGGGACCTGCATGCAGCTGGCCCTGGAAAGGGGCGGGGCTATGTGCAACGGGGGCGGGACCGGACATCGAGGCCCCGGGTTTTCCATCCTCTTTGCCAGCGTACCCAGCCCCGTCTCTCCTTGCTGCGCACGGCACCTATCCAGCAATCACCGGCTGCTCCACAAAGCAGAGCAGCCATGATCACCTCCCCTCAAGGGACATCAGGGCAGGCTCCAAATAGCGGGACCATACCACTGTAATCAGGACAGTTGGGAGGAATGCTATAAATACATTATCATGTAGCGCCTATTATTCCTGTTGTCCGACTCTACCTGTATGACTACATGTGAAGGAAAACACAGAGGCTGCTTCTTTTGCCCAACGTTTGGGAATTTATGATATTTTAGTTTTCGGAACTTGTCTCCTGTCCTACATAACAGTTTATAGACGCTGTGACCAGGGGTGAGGGTCATTAAGTCGACAGCAATTAGATCTTTTGGTCGGCAGTGAAAAGGTCTACATATAAAAAAGATCGACCTGGTTTAAATTGACGCTGAAAACGGTCAACACAATCCAAAAGGCTGCATGAAAAAGGTCAACACAGGAATAGGTCGACATGAGTTATTAAAGAAAATTGTGTATGTGGAAATCTGCTGACACGGGCACTGTATAAGTGTACAGCGACACGGACACACAGCTCCAATTTCTATTCACTTTTTTCTTAATGCACTTTTTTAATTTTAACCTATTTTGCTGTTTTGTGCCAATGAATAAACTGTATATTTAGAACAATTGGTCTGTACACAGACTCCGTCCTGCCCCCACTTAAAGTTATTCCTCCTGGTTATATATGGTGGCTAATTATTAATATTATGTAGTTTGAGCAGAAAATATTGTGGTATCAGTGGATGAGTCAAAAACTCAGGCTGCTCCCGGATCCGAAGGCGCTACACCCCACGCCCCTGAAACAGCAGACACTGGAGGAGGATTCGAACCCGTGGTGGCTCAGCCTGAGTGGCTGTCCCAGATGCTGAACTAACGGTACACGCCACTGTACCAGCCACTCATACACGGACTGTTCGTGTATCTCGTAGCTACAATGCAGTGACGTCATTCACGCTGTGCCGCACCATCGCCACCTATTGGCAGCTGCTGGAACTACACCTGGCACATAATGCATCGTCATCACTGCTGCTCCCCCTGCATGAGCACTCTGCCGGCTGTTCTGATGGAGGCAGTCACTGACTGGGACGCCATGCCCCTGCGTAGAAGAAGCGGCTGGTAAGTGCACATGTGCAGAACACCCCCTGAGCATTGAGCAACCTGTGGGTGAGGACTGGAGCTCAGTCTGTATGTTGGTCATGTATGTGACTCCCACAGGGCTGCTGCATGGTGCTCCTGGGGATATCTATGTGTATGGGCATACCAGTGTATCCTCAGCAGCGCTACTCTATGGCTCAGGTTGTAATATCTCAGCCCCAGTGCTGTCTGCATTATTATACACTGTAAATTATCTATCTGCTTTCCCAAAGTGTGACACAGGTGTATATAGACCAGATTATAATCTATGGGAAGCCTCTGTGTGTATACCATATGTTCTCTCTCTGCTGCAGTAGCTATGCGCGCTTTGCTATGTTCTATGATAATAAACACATGTGAGTGTAATGGTAAATATGTGCCCGGCATGCCAATGTGGTGAGATACAGGTGAGCCAAACCGTACAGGCTAGCAAACTGCACGTAGCCATTAGTGCAGATGTAGGATAACTGGGCATACTCTATATAGGCTGGGATCACTGCTGCGTTCAGGTGACACCAAGTACATGTCACCCGCCGGGATTGCTTGCTGGATGGTTATACAGGGATTATTGTCACATTAGTTATACTGTAGTCTAAAGTGTATACTGTATTATCTACCATCCTAATGGGGCATACACACAGGGGGCGGGATGTACTAAAGGGAAAATGTGATAAAACGGGGGTTTTACCGCATTTTCCTTTGTACCATTACCCGTCCGCCCCATCTCCGCCTGGCAGGGTATCTCCACCTCTGGGTGGCGATACCCTATAGATGCCTATGGGCTTCTATCGCCGCCCGCCGTCCTTGCGACCCATCCTCCATCGATCAACTCCTCCCTCAGCAGGTGTCACAGCCGGGAGGACATCCGGCTGTAGGGAGGAGGAGGAGAGGCAGGGGGACACTGACAGCCGCCAGGATGTGACGGAGACCCCCGCACACCACATTACAGGTATCGCGGGGGTCTCCGTCACCGCAACCCGATGCTAGCCGCATATGTTAGTACATATGCGGTAGCATCGCGGCGGCTGGCGATTTACATTAATACATCCCGCCCAGGGGGATATGAGGCTTATTTCTAAGTGATCTGACTAGATCGCTTAGAAATGAAAAAAGGATCACTCCACGTGTATACCCTCTGGTGATGACGATTGCGCGGTCCCGCGCGTCGCTGTTGCTTGACTAGATTTACACTGCATCCAGTTATAAATCTAGTCATTGCCAATGTTCTCACACCAGAGAACACTGGCCGTGACAGATTGTTCAGTACACAATGCTGAGCCATCTGTGCTTAACTGCAAACTTAGCACAGAGGCTCACTTGCACTGTGTGTGCACAGCTTTAGGGATGGACGTCTTTGCAATTGATGACAATAGTGCAACTGCCCATTGATTGTGGCACACTATGCAATGGATGACCATCAATGTTTTTACCTATTGATGGTGATCCATTTTCTTTGACTGATTGGAT